>NW_022045716.1:0-52500 GCF_003285905.1 Drosophila hydei | reverse complement strand
ATTGTTGGGACTCTGTGCCCAATAGCCACAGCACCAGTCACAGCCACAGCCACAGCAACAGCCACACACAGAGCCATTGTCATAGTAGACGATTATTGAGATTTATATTTGAGTATAAGCTGATTTTGGCTAACGCGTATTTTCCACTTATAATATTTTGTACTCCTTTAACCACCGAAGAACAAACATGGAAAAAAAATAATTGCAATAATATGATGGAGACGAAATTTGGTCGACTTTCAGAGTCTTTTGAAAATAATAAACTTAAGACTTCCTTAGCTTTGATTTCTTGCAGCCATCACACACGAGGCATATGTAGTGGAAATCACGATTGCCGAATGCAATTTAACCGCAAATTGCTTAAAAATAAAATGCAAACTCGTGGAGGAAGAGTAGAAGACTTTGACTAAGAAATTGTCTGCCTGCCCTCTTTAAATGTACAATCATCTTGAATATTGAGTTTGAAGTTTACAACTTTTTCAGTAGCAATTTACTGCTGCATCTTAGCTACCACGGTCGTGGCCAACGAAATTGAGCGTAAGTTGACAGACAACTTGAAATTTATTCTACAACTTGCAAGAACAACAACGTCAACAGCTTACTTCCTTCAGCAAAGTATGCGTGTTTTTTTTACCAAGCTTACCTCTTCTTCGCAGGGCCATCACAGATACCGCGCACAGTTTTCAAATTAAGTAAGAGTGCTTCGGTTGGAAGTGTCCTGCTAAAAAATACCCTTCACCTCCAAATTAGCTGATCTTTCATTTATACCTTCCATAAGCACATTGTATTATTTCGAGCTACCGACACCAGTGCAATTATATAACCAGACAGTTAGACTGCTTGATCACGATATACATATATACCTTAAGGAATCACAACTGTCGGCTGCCGTTATTAACATACAAAGCAGTAAATCCTGCAAGCACTTATATTCTTTTCAGAATTCTTACATCTTTCCCAATATCTCTGGATTCGTATAGTGTTATAGAGTAATCTACATTGAACTCAGGTTTCGTTAGCAGCGGGCTGTGATGATTGAACGAACAAGTTCGTTGTCGACGAAACCTGCATGCTGTGTGGAGAGGCGACCAGTACCAAATTGGGAGGAATACGAATCTTCGACATTGATTTAGGCAACTCAGGACCAGTGCACAGTTAGTTAAGTTATGCCAACTGTACTTTTCGACGTTTACAAGCCCCAATCCTTTACAAACAAGCACACTCACACACACACATATGATTTCCCCTTACCCCTTAAATTTAAGGAAACGTATTTCCAATAATAAAAGGAAAGCACACACATTTGGATGTCATTATTGAACATTTCATTCATGCATAATTTCCTACAGCAAGCCCCAAACGATTCGACGTCCTAAGCGTTTCAGTTCGGTGTACGAGGTATCTTCTAGTCGGGCATTGCTTTTTTAGTGGGCATTTACACGATCAATCCAAAAGCAAACATTATCAGTTTGCAGATATAAAATACAATATAAACTACATATCTAGGTAATTATGATAAAAATATATTACAATTTGTATTTAATATACACAATCTGGCGTTTCCCGAACTCTATATATTTCACAAACTTCCAGACTAATGTTATTAGATAAAAGAAATGTTCAGATTTAGTTTGGACTAAAAGTTATAGAAAATAGGAAAATACGCTCGATTTTGAGGCGGGTTCTAAAGAGAGTCGATCCCAGCATGCCTTTACTATAGAAATGCATCCGTGTTTCAGCAAATACAGTTTATTGCCGGATGGTAAATGCCTTTAGATTTTGATAACTTTGAAGGGCGTAGACATGCACTCATACTTATGTAGTTAAATGTATGTATGTGCGTATAGTCATTTGTCACTGACAAACGTCGTGCTCGTCGGAAGCCCAATTTAATACCTCTGCATTAACTATAAACAAATCACACATACTTACGAGGCCAAAGGCGTAGTCCACAAAGAAGCATTCACAGACGAGTCACACAACATTCTCACTGCTATCAAGTCGAAAGCGAAATGATAAGAACAAATTGGAAATACACATTGCTATTTTAGTTCTCTTACATCAACTGAAGCGCCAGCATTTTATTTTCAATTCAGTTGGGGAACCAATTATTAAACCGGTTTTAAGAGCAATTTGGGAAGTGGCTTAATGCTGGAGCCTACCCGTCGAGTAAAATACGAGCGAATGCCTTCAGTCACGTTTAGGTGAGATTACAAACTACGATCTAAGCCAATATATTTATCTTATTTGATATGCTACTTAGCTGTAACACCTTGTACAGTGGACACGCTTAGTTCTTATGGAAATATTGAAGTTTTTCAATGAGCAATTGGGCTGAAGCGAAATCTAAATACCTCAAAAGATTGTAGAAATTGTCAATTATTTTGTTTTTATAAAAATGTGTTATTAATCAGTGTCATTAATATTAAAACGAGGTAAGCAACATATAAAAGCTTTAGACCTTAGTCCACCTGCTGCTCTAAGACCAACATTGTACTTATATGTACATACATAAATTATTATATGAAATATCTTTAATTAGTTTACAATAATTAAAACTATAAATTTAATAATAATAATTAGGACATAAAATGTGTGGAAGACATCTCCGATCCAATAAATGTCCTATAAATAAATGTAATTGAGGAATCTATAAAAGATAAGCTCAGATACTCAAAACCGTGTTAAGCTGTGTATGCAAAGCATATTTTAGCAACAACAGAGAGAAAGCCAGTAAATCGCTAATAAACTGTTCAAACAGTGTATCACAGAAAGTAATATCAGCCACAGCATCTCATAGATAGATCACAAGCATTTAGTACCTCAGGCAAAATATTGCCGTACAGTTGAGAGTCGACATATGTCGGCGGTGGCTAGGAAATTGTTTTGATTGCAGCTCCTTCGGTTGTGTCCAAGATTTCAAGATGTCTCTCAACAATATTAATACGAACGTCTACTACGATGATCCGATCTTATTATGGAAAACAAAGCAACGCGTTCACTACAAGGACGACGTTGCGGCGCGTGCCAAAAAGTGTGTGAATTTGTTTCAACTAAATAGTTATGGCTGAGTCTGAATGTCGAGAATATATGCCTTAACTTTACCTAGCCGTGACAGGATTTGTTGTGGGATGTGTGACTCTAGGCTCCAGCTTGGTTAGTTGTCTATATGATACCCAATCATTCTGAACTCAATACCGAATCGAATCCAATATTGGTTAACGGTGAATTGCGCAAAAAAAAATAGCTGTTAGATAATTAGCCAACATATCAAAAAATAGAATAAAAAAATTAATTAATTATAGTAATTGGAAGTATTAACATAATAATAATGATTCAACATGAATGAACACAATACAAGCGTATAAAAAAGTCCTAATTCAATTATTAAATTGATTACAACGAATTACTAGCCATAAACTGATTATGAACACTAGTCCATTTGTCGATAAAAAAGCGATCTTTAGGAATCGTAAACTTCGAGCCGTACTCAGCATCGTCTTTAGCTATCGAGAAAGGCATAATGTACAGTGGCAATAAAAGATAGGAGCGTAAATCTCAGGTAATCATTAATGTAAAAATACCTTAAGAAAACAAATTAAATATTTATGATTGGAGTAATGCATAACATGATAGACGACCCTCAAATTTCCTCAGCACCCGCGAAAGCCAGTTGTATGTAGAACAGTTTGGTTTTAGACGAGCAACTTGTATCTAAGCAGAAGATTCTATTTAATGTTTCATTAGCTAGCCTTTGTTAATAAGAGATAAATCTGATTAGCTTAAAATTAGCACGTCGCTACTCTCAGCCGAAATTGTAACGTGCACAGTGAGCAAAATATAAAAAATATCTTTCAAAAACAAATTAAATATTCATGTTTAATGTAATGCATAATACGATAGACGACCCCCAAATTTCCTCTCTCTCTCACTCTTTCTCTACGTCAACTCTCTATATTACAATGGGGTTGCGATATACTCTTACTTTATTATTGGGTCGATTGGGCAACAATAGGCAGTTCCTCTCCCTCTCTCTATCTTTCTCTTCTAGAGATAGTAAAGTTGACATCCAACCTTCTTGTGCACATTGATCAAAATATAATTTGTAATTGAAACATTTATCACGTGTCAAGTAAAAAATAAAAATAAAGTCACATATAAAAGAAAAGTAATCTTACTTGCGAGTCGCCAATTGTAAATTGGAACAAATTGCATTGAAAAAAGTCGATTTGCAACACAACAACTACAAGTGCTCAAGTTGTTTTTGATTGAGACGGAGACGAAGGGAATTTTGTATGTGCTATCGGGGGTCGTATCTATGTAGAACTCAGCACCCGTGTGCTGGTCTTTTATTAGCTAATTATGGGTGCTTCATTCCAAACACTATAGGCTGCTTTTGCGAAAGCCCATCAAGAAATGATAGCGGTAGCAAAAATGATAGCAAATTCAATCAAAAACCCATTAAAGGCAAATCATATATGTCTGGTCCGGTCTATAAGGTCTTAACGGTAACCATTTCTATTTTGAAGTAGTCTAGAGAAACTAGCGTCGGCAGTTGATCATAATGATGAAATGTCAGTTACTTTGCAAGTCTTAGACTGAGTGGAGCTGGGAGTTACACACATGAAGTAGATGCAAAGGATGATTGTGCGAGTGTGTGTTTGAGTGTGTTAAGTCGGCATCCTAGCAGCATATTTTAACTGACTCCCAACTTTACGTTAGAAACCAAGTATTTAGCGACAGCTTTGAACATATTACATTAAGGCAACCAAAAAAATCGATATCCTTCTCTCGCCTAACGCCTGCAACGACACCGCCGCCGGAGGCTCAACTACATTCCAGTAGCAATAACTCGACTATCTGTGCTACGTCCAACTCCGTGAAACGGTACGCCCGAACCGCATGTGATAATTGCGGTTACCATAACATACCGATTATGTCACACCCAATATCGCCGCTTGCTAAATCGCAGACGAACCTGGAGCTCGTGGAGCACCACAGTCAACGCCAGGCACTTTTGCCTCTACCAGTCATTGGAATACACCGGGATGACTCGGCCTACACACTCCAGGTATCCCGACGGCCTTCGATACTGCTGCAGGAGATCCTGACTCAGCGACCCCCTGGCATTGGACGCAAAGATCCCAGTAATTTTCTTCATTCACGAAACTCCAGAAATGCAGGGTACAGCCGGTCTCTATATTATTAAGTTATCCTACGTCTTGTGACATATATTGAATCAGTAGTTGTTGACAGCTTCTTTTTTTACATTATAACCTAAGAAATCCCAATGGAACAGCCACCGGGAGTACGGCAACCATCAACTTTCAAAGTGGCTCGGCAAGTGCTCGCAATGGTTCCAGCGCCAACTACGACAGCGGCGCCAAAAGCTTTCAAGCCAAACAGCAAAAAGAAAAGAACCGAAGAACGGGCAAGTAAGAACATAATTAGTATATTTTCGTCAGCAATTTTAAATACAGAATTCTATCTTTAATAGTGATGCTATCAGTTCGGCACTGTCTGCAACCTATTGCAAGCTGCTAGTGCTCTTAGGAGTGTGCCTTCCCATTACGGAGGTTATTTCGGATCAAATCCCAACTTATGTCTACCAAGGCTTTTATGTTTACTTATATGCTGGAAGCATACTCTTTGTTATATTTGTTTACATAAGTGCATTCCGTAATCGGTCTCTCTTCAATGCACTGAAGGATTTTCGTAAGTAACTTTACCATTTCTCAAAGTGTTAGTAAAAACATTCACTTATTCTTTATATATATATAAAAGCTAAGAGGCTAAACTAACTTTGTCTTCCGAATATCGTAGACGAAAAGAACAGCAACATACACATTAAGCACAAGGTGACTCATTTCGGAAGCTTCTATTTACGGGTTGGAGCTATTGCCTTCGCTATAGGCACAATGGTGTATTCGGGACTGGAGTTTGGCCAGTTCTTTGAACTGAATGGTCATCCTGGATGTCATGATGTCTTTGTGGCCATTACTCCCATCTGCCGCATGGTCCTGTGCATTGCTCAAGTGCAGTTTATCTTCCTGAATACCACATATATGGACATGGCCCGCCACAAAGTAACCTCGCGCTTCGGGCTCATGCATATGGTGGCTACAAACCTGTGTGAATGGCTATACGTACTGGTCGAAGAAACTAAGCACGAAATATTTCATATAACCCACCATGACAACGATCCAGTCCACGATCCCATATTGCACAATGGCACACATGGCGGTCCTGACTGGTCGACGCTGAATCAATCGATTCAACTTCACGGACCACACGGCTCAGGACTAAGAATGCAGAACCATTCTGCTGAAGGTGCGATGCACAAGCTGTTAGTAAATATTACCACGTCCGTTAGTAATATTACAACAGCAGCAACGCCAACGCAAGCCACATTCTCTGGATGCTCACGTACGACTATCATGGGTGCTTTAGTCCAGCAGCTGTCCCCTTTTCTTTTCCCGTGTACAATTGAATACTCTCTCATCTGCGCTGTTATTTTGTTTGAAATGTGGAAGACTGTCAAATCCATACCGGACATTGACAAGACTCGCAAGAACTCCATTAAACCCGTAGCGCAGAAGCCGGCTCATCACTTCTCTGTTGACTGCTCGCAGTCGCACAAGGGACTCTTCTTCGGCATACTCATCATTGTCATGACTATCATATCCATGATCATGTACTTTGTGCTGTATACGCAGCCTGGCTACGAACTGATCGCGACACAGGAGGTTACACTCTGGGAGACTTTCATGTACTTCATGTGCGCCTCGGCAGTAATTACGGGTAGGTAGATGTGATTAGAATAGAACGCCGAATCTCTTTAACTATTGTATTCTTGGCAGGCATGATCCTTATGCGCGATCTTCGATATATCAAGGATACAAGTGACGAGCACCACTCAATGGACTTAGATAATCTCCTATTGGTTGTAGCCCAGACAGGCGTCTACTTGTATGGCATGTTCAGCATTCTGGGCAGCTATTTCGCCAAATGGGATACGGTGCCAGACCGAGTCGAAGGCATCATCGCTGAGGTCTTTGGTGTTGTGCAAACTTCACTGCAGACAATGTTCATATTGCATGCCAGCCACCGCCGCTGCAAAGGCTCCAAACAGGTGCGCCGCAAGCCCGGTCGTGAGATCATTACCTTTCTATTGGTCGCTAACATCGCCATCTGGTTCGTCAACACCCTTATCAAGGGACGCGCTGTATTTCGCCAGACGCACCTTGAGTTCTTCGGCATTTGGGGCTGGACCATTATTACACATATTTCAATGCCACTGGCGATTTTCTATCGCTTTCATTCAACGATTTGTCTCTTCGAAGTGTGGAAAATCACATATAAGGCTAAGACACACTAATATTTACCAATCTTTACCACTTTGATTTTTTTTTTTTGCTTTTTAAATTATTTGTAGGGGATTATATTTTATTAATATTAAGTTAGTAATTCAGAGCTTAATAAATTGATGAATTAAGTAGTCGAAACAATTTCTCGCCGATTCTGGCTTGTATTGCCGCTGTCTTCCATTGTCGGATATATGTACATATAGATGATACCTATATGTGTATGCAAATATATGTATACGCAGAGATACAGACATACCCGTTTATCTTGGCTTTTTTGATATTCCTCTGCATACGATCTATAAAATTAGGTCTTAAGTACCTATTTATTTCCTATTTCTATAAATAGGCGATTTTTTTAAGTAATCAGATTTTTAGTTAGCTCTCTTTTTTACATTCTAATCTAAACAAAAAGTGTAAATCTTTTCATTCAAGTTTTATGTGCAGCATTACTATTTTCAATAATATTGTAAACAAAACCTCCAAATAACACCTTTGAAATGCGTAATCAATACTTATCGATTTTGAGCAGGTTTATCGATGCATGCCGGTCCATGTATATAGTGTGGGTTAAATTATATACCAAATGTCGATCATCTGATCGTTGACACGACAAGTAGTTTCGGGTTGTCAGTCAGCTCATCAGAAAGTGAACTTAAAAGAAACTTTTTTAGCTCTATAGTAAATTAAGCTTTTAATTGTATACAGTGTACATTTTTTAAGATTACAATAATATTACTATACTTTAAATATTGTTTCCTAACTGTAGCAAATAAAAATAATTATTCCGCAACATTTTAAGTTGGTTTAAATATATATGGGCTTTGTATCTCTTAAAAGACATTATATTTGACCTTCTTATATGTATGTGGTTTCAAACGAACGGGAAAATCAAGATTTGATTTGCATTATTTGTATCTGGTTTTTTAAATTATTTGAGCTTCTCCTTCCAGAAGCTTCGATCATTCGTATATATGTTACCAAAAGTTTTGTGATCCTTTTTCGTAATACAATGTGGATAAAGCAAGCCGTTTATTGTTCACAATATGTGTATTTCGTATATATGTAGGGTTGGTTTTCAGTCCAAAGCTTATTACATTAAAAGAAGAGACTGAATCATACGTAAGAAGAATTCTATTGTTATAGTTATTCATACTACATTGTAAACTCCTTCAAAATATTTTAGTTTCTTTTCAAAGAGCTACCGACTAAAATATGTTGTATGCCAGATTTGATAGATTGGGTTATATTTTTGCTTGACCGACAAATAACACTTGGGAATGCTATGAGTCTATATTCACCAAAGAAACAAAAAGAAAAATAAATCAAATATATTTTTTAATATGGAATTCTAAAGTTTTTTTTGTGTTGTTATGTTAATTGCATATTTGCTGCACAAAAATTGATATTAGACGAAACTCTAAGAATTATTTTTTTTTATGTTCGTTTTTCGTATTTGATCGGTTACATAAATCATAAAAAAGCACCTATATAATAGGTATACAATGCATTTCGGTAATACATATGTAAATTGGCATGGGCCAAACTCTTGTAACAATGTGCAACAAACCGTGTAGATATTTTCTACATATATATATATATATATATATATATATATATATTCTATTGTTATTAATTTCTATATATAAAATAGCGAGTAAGATTTTTGAAACGTTCAATCAATTAAAATATAACTTTACATGCAGCTATTAAGTGTAAATTGTGATAAGTGTTTTATAATAGTATTTTGTTAAATATATTTTTTATCTATTGTTCTTCAATTTGGGTAGAATATTTGAATACATATGAGATTAGTTAATGTGAAATGGCTCTAAGGTTCTGTTCAGTAAGCTTTCAACATTAGCCGGCTTTAATTCATACAATGCCGGCCTGCCTTCAGGCCAACTGGCATTACGAAAGCTGACCAAAAACTCTTCATATGTGCAGTCTGCCGATTGATCAGTTCAAGCGCAGATATTCAAACTAATCAATGCGATTGATATATGTTAAGAACGAGGAAGTTGTTAACTCTGTGAAGGTTGAAAAACATATATTCGAAAAATGAGCCCTTTTTATATTCAAAGACAGAGCAGGTACAAAAATAAATACAGACTGACAAATACTTACTTCTTTCTGTTTTACTAATTGGCTTCTAATACAAATACGAATCCAAAAGTGGAAGCATATATCCTATCTTAAGCGAACGCGCATTTCAATGGTCTAATTCTAAAGGAATTAATGATCTAGTAGGACTTTACATTATGCATATAACTTGTTTTGGCTATACAATAAGGAATAGTTTGCAATGAAAACTTAGCAATGCTTTAAAGTGAAGTGAGCTTTGGGATAAAAGGAATCCTTTCATTTCTAGAATCCATAGACCTGAAAAACTATTATAAATGAGCAGACAAGAAAAGAATTCGAAACTAAAATCGCACACTTACATAATAATAGAGTAAATACATTTGCATTTGTAATAAAATATATATCGTATATATCGAAAAGGTCCAAGGGCTTGCACGCCCCTTTGATACCTTAATACCATACTTCATTCCTGGATTTAGTAGGTATAGTGTGAAGTGTAATACAAATCCAACAAAAAGTATTTAGAGGTCTATTGAACATTTGTATAATATACATACATATGTTTTTGTGTTTCTCCTAATGTCTCGCTCACAAATTTTTAAAATGTTCATTTAAAATCCCAAATGAGTCGATAGAAAGGCCTAATTGTTCGAATACGTCTTATGTTGGTATGCAAAATCATAACTTAAGAACTAATTTAACCAATATTGTAAATTTTGTATAATTTGGTTTATTGTTGGGCGTTCTACAAAATTGTTAGTTGTTCCACATTTCGTAACTTTTAACTTAGAATATTTTAGAATGGATAAAATGCAGCTATGCTGGAAGTACTAGTAAAATTTAGTATCACAGTATTTTATATAAGGTCAAATTTTGCTTTATATGTATGTTTATTATTCTGCAACATTAATTGTCCCTATTCATAATTTAATAGCATTGTTTTATTGTTGGATATGGATCTACATGACGATACAAGGTTAAATTAGATACGAGAGGACTGGGATGAACTGAAGAAACTTGATTATTTGCACATTCCAAAACAAAACAAAACTAAAACGAAATTTGTGTGATATATGAGAATAGTTTTATTTTATGTGTTAATAAGAACTACGATAATCATTTCCAATGTTCGAGTTCTCTGTTGCCAAAAACTTTTAAAATCATTTTTTATGAGATCTCTTTCAGAAAAAACCCAAGCTAATGCGAAACCCAAGCTAATGAAAATGAGATATTCACAAATTCAAAGAAGACAAAAACATTCACACTAAAATTTCATTGGACATATTTGAAGTTAAGTCAATCGTAAGGTATTATATTCAATGGTCACCATATATAACTGGACTTTATGTTCTGCGCCAAAGTTGAACCGCATATAACCGTCTCAGACAGTGTCATCTTGTAACAATAAAAAACTGAAGAGAATATATTTGAAGAAAAATGAAATGGAAATAGCTTAATGGATAGCCCGAAAGACAGAGTGAAAGCTTGTAGCCAGATACTCAAAACGGATTAAGGATATGACTCTATAAGGTATATGAGTTCGTGAAGAGGACTGGAAACAAAAGAACTCGACCTAGACCTTCAATTTATAAACATTGAGTCTCTATTAAAGCTTTCTATACGCTGTGTATTTACTATTGGTGAGATGAGGTGTACCAGCATACAAAATTGTAATGGGTAAATTTGCGCTTTGATGCAGGAAGCAGCACAACCCCTACGTACAATGTGCTGACATCGGTGACTGTGTTTGCTTGTAAAATTATTGATATGTATGCTGAAGAGAAGATCGAGTGCTTATAATAGGCATGTTCTAGTTGGACACTCTTGAATATTGTTGACTGATTGTGATTATTGATTATTGTACCCTTTTATGACTTGTCCTACAGAGCACTTTGGATGTGTGGTTTGAATCCAAAAAATTTAAAAGTGCATGATTTATTAACAATAACAATTTACTCTCTTAAAGATTCACCTGTGAGACACATGTGAAAGTGCATAATTTAGTGTCAGCTGAATTCTGTTTTGCAGTGAAAATGGGGCTTAAAGCGTGCTAAAAAGCAACAATTTAAAAATCTATGATTTTGCGTTAAAGTGTTAAGGGTTAAGAGTGGATAGCCGGATATCAGTATAAGTATTCACTGTTAAAGCCCATGAATTTCCCATTTGCATCTGTGTGTCAATACTCAGCTTGCGAATCTGTTTAGTATCGGGTGTCTTAATGCATGATTATTAAAATTACGTATCTTCATTTACATCTGTAAATTAGTACATTTATTTGTATATTTAGAGGCACAATTATACGCAAACAACGGCATACTTAGATTGTGGATGTTTTATCTTGTGGTCGAGTGCGCTCGACTTAACTGCTTATTCATATTTATTATTAACATTACTAAACTTTGTTATGCAAAACGTTATAAATGGAAGCAGAAAACGTTCAATACAAGTCGAATGTAATTTATACCAATCTAAATTTGACTCAGCCACATGGGTTCAAAATAACTTTTACATCAAAGTTAAAATTTTGCAATTACGTTTCTTAATTCATTTCAAGTCTTTAAGGTTTCAATTGACTAAGGCCCGTGTTTCTACTATGCGGCTAAAAGTGAGTGATCTTGACAATTAAAAATTCAAAACATGCGATGGCTCCTCAAAAATCGTTTCTATATATTCGAACTAACCTAACAAACAAATGTTCTCTATTTGCTGACCAGCATTTTTTGATAAGAAACGTTGAAATTAACTGTTATATACTGTTATATTCTGGTTAGTAAAATTACATGAGTTTCAATTGTAATCAGCGATAATATATGTAAATTGATTATCTATGAAATGTTATAACAGAATGGCACTAAATCGGAAGATTTTTGCATATAAATAGTACGAGCAGGATCGCATTAGGGCAGTTTTTGCTTATTAACCCTAAGAAAGGTACAGTGATTTTATTATATATATTATTTTTCAGTAATTCAGTATTTCCTAAATTAATATTTACTCGCGAAACGAATTTAAAGTATGGGTAATCAATGTATATTTCGATGTTATATAGCAAGAAGGACCCCTGTACACTTTATATATATTGTTAATTTATGTGTTGAAGAGGTTTTGAATAAAAAACAACAAAAAGTTATAAATTATAAATTATAAATTATATATATATACATATACATATATATATTATATATATATATATATATATATATATATATATATATATATATATATATATATATATATATATATAATTTAGACCGTGTCCAATAAATATAATATGATTATAACCTGGAACGACTTTTCTCTACGTAGTTTTCAATTTTTAAAACTACAGGCAAATTATAACTGTACTGATGCCTATATAACTCGACGAGTAAGTCTATATATATATATATATATATATATATATACATATATATATATATATATATATATTATATATATATATATATATATATTATATATATATATATATATATTATTTTTTTTTTTTTTTTTTGATACAACTCACAGAGGAGACATTAAGAACAAACCATCAAATACTACCATACCATTACATGGTTACATAAACACTAGTAAACAAATCTAAGACCTTTTAACAGCGATACACTGATAAACGCATAAACCTATTTCCATTTTAATTTGAATCATTCGGATGTTATTCTTGAGATTTTGTATAATTTGTTACATTTTAACATTCGATTAAGTGCTTTCTTATTTAAATTATTATGCCACTAACGTCGTGTCATAGAAGCTTCATTATGCTATATGTATTATAATAATCTATTGTAGAGGCTAGTATGTATAAGTTTGATGTAAATTAGCATGCGCAAATAATTGTGTTGCACAACCAAATATCGGGACTGAAAAAAAGTGAGACGGAGCAAGGAATATTTGTTTTTGAACTTCGAAAATTTGTCATGATACATTTGTTACCTCCAATAGCTACAATTGTTATTTTTAATATATGCAAAATCAATTATTTTAAGTAAAACGCCATAATACTTCTTTACTTAGTTCCAGCATAAAAACTACATTCTATTCTAAAAATATTCTACTGAAAACTCTCATTGTTCCAATACTTGGAACTATATGTCTGTCGTTGTTATTCCGACGCGTCACCGGCAGGTTTTCAATCAAATTCAATTGGTTTTCATTTGATTGATCAAAACTAAAATTGCAGTCTACCACGCAAGTTTTTTTATAAGCTATATTATCTAAATCTATTAATTGCTTGCCGTTGTTGCTGTCTTTTTTTAAAAAATGTACTCTCGTACGTCTGTATCCGGATAATAGTAAAGCTGAATGCAGTCATTCCACAAGCCCGAACTGATCTTGTTCAATTGGTTTCTTTAGCCAACTGCCAAGATCCTCACGCTTGAATGCAGAAAACAGCTCTTGCTTAGCCGTCTGCAATGGAAAATGATTTTGATGTGCCCATTCATCGGAATATAAACTCAACCAGCTTACCTGGTAGTCCTTCACATCTGCCTTTGTTTCCCCATAATCCTTGGTGACCTTGCGGTTTGGCATGCCTGGTAAGTTTTTCACTAAAAATCCATATTTGTCAAAGAAAGCTTGCTTAGTGATCCTAGACACTTGGCCGCCAATAGTTCGCCCCGTTAGCGAATTGACAACCTCCAGTTCAGTATCACCAATGGTCCAATTTATCCCAAAGTTTGGCGCTTTAGCCTGATTTCGCGGTTCTGCAGAAGTAACCAGAGCAAGACGTGGCTTGTTCAAATGGTACGGGGGTGGTAGACCCTGTATAGACTTTTCAATTCGTCCGCACACAGCGCGGTACATGTGTTCTGGATGCAACAAACTTCCCAACACAATGGAATGCAGGTAAACCGGTTCGATAATTGCAGACAACAGTGAACCCTGAATACCGACAATGTTCCAGCGAGCAATTTTATCCGAGCATGACATTGTAAGCAGACGCTGGCCCTGTAAGTAAAAAATGTTATTAGGACTCTTTGATTGAGCCTTTGAAGCTAAGCACTTGCCTGAAGTACGCCGTCCCACGTCTGAATGCCATCGCTGCTCTTCACTGGTATTGTTCCTTCTCCCGATTCGATTTTCGTACGCAACTGTCCACGTGCTTTTCTATACGTTAGTAGTAATTAAGGTTTGGTTTACACCACGCGCCAAAAAATGCAGAATACCAACATGTACAACGATTATGTGAAAATCCAAAAGCAGTTGCATGTTATTATTGGCAAGTCAAGAAATGATAAAAGGGTAGTATAAATAGTAATTATAAATTGACTTATTTTTCGAGAATTACATACAATATGCATCTACCCGTTTTAGACGAACAACCAGATCAGATCTACAACGTTGTGGCAATATTGCAATCTTTTCTTCATATATCAAAATGCTTAGTGCTGGAGTCATTCGTTGTGTACCTATATGGGTTATCTGGACATCAACTTTCTGGAAATACCAACTGATGGAAGCCGATCAAACTTTGGATGGTTACGGCGTCCGTATACTAGATTATACATCTTTTTAAATAACTGTCACAAGGTCACGCTATGAACACGCAAGCAACCTTCCATCTGTATTTCGTGTTAAGTCGAGTTCTTTCTTCTTTTAGTACGCAGTACGTTTTATCTCTGTCTCTAAGAGGCTCGTATCGGACTATTAATTCGCATAAAATACCATATTAAGCACATGTATCAATTGTGCGGTGAGTAATACATTCGGACTACAATTTGGTACGTCGCTATATTTTATGTATGTACTGTTGCTGTACATAGTTCAGGTTGGTCAGCCAATAGTTGTTATATTAATACACAATTATACTTTTCCTCAGATTACATTGATTGACTCAACCAAATAGAAACGCAGCAATCGGAAGAGCCGACTGCAAAATGCTTTTTCACAATGGCTATACGATTTGTATTCACCTGTGACCCAAGCTGGAAAGCTGTGAAAATAATGAGTTGTTGCAATTAGCCACGCTATAAGTGGCGAAAATTTTGCGTCAATCAATGCCTTTTTAAGACAGACAGCATATAGCAGATAGCCACAAAACACAGCCGAAGCATACTTGAGCTTGCTCAACTTTTTATTTACTTCTTAAAAGATATAGTATTCGATGGTGTTCCCTTGGCTCCCGTGGCCCTTGTGCTCCATGGCCCTTGTGCCTGGCCACGAAAGTGAGCAGCGCAGCAATAGTCAAATAGTCATGAGAGTGTACAATAGAAGGACGAAAGGGAGCATACGAGCAACAAAACGTCTAAAATTATTTGTGCCTGCGTCTGTTCGTACTTCTTTTCGTGTGTTAAGTCGGCTGTGCTGTAGTAGTTGATGGTAGCTTCCTCAATAATCTATTCACCCCTTATCTACGGCGTAACAATTTCGCGTGTTGGCGAGCATTCAGATAAGAGAGAACAAGCACAAAGCGTTACAAACAACGTTATGTGAAAAGGGTCCAATAAAGCGCTCAACACGCGTGAAGCTCTATTTACTTGACCCACACTCTGCGAGCTCTCATTAGGCGATTCGTAGCAGTGGAAATGTTTGTTCAATGATCTAATTATTTTGCTTTTGTTATATTTGTAGTAGTATTTAAAAATGTGTTGTACCAACCTATTTGGATGCTTATCAACACCAGTGTCGTTTTCGTGAGGACTAAATATCCGTGCATCCCCACATGGTGCTGTATTTATATACAAATGGAAATGTACCCCGGATTTTAGTTTATAAGGGTATTGCCCGTCTGTATTCCTCACGAAAATCGACTGATATGCTGTTGCTATATATTAGAAAAAAAAAGGAAATAAGAATAATCAAATGTATATAAATCAAAGTTAGGTTTTGTGTTTTTGTAAGTTTAGTTTGAAGCTGTTTTTACGTTAAAATACAACACATATGCTATATGAAATATACACATATACATGTACGGTGTTGCGTATATATATATATATATATATATATATATATATATATATATATATATATATATATATATATATATATATATATATATATATATATATATATATATATATATATATATATATATATATAGATGGTTCGTTAATAGACATAAGCCATAATTGGGAGGTTACATGCAGATCTTAATATAATAACAATATCTTAAATATATGTAATAAAAATTCGTTTCTATATGTGACGCATACACTAGAACTATATAAACTAAATTTAAACAGTTAAAAGCCGAGTCATTTATGATTCTAAGATAAATCGTGTTGCTGCCTTAACTTAACTTTACTTTTATTTGTTTGGCTACTACTACACATAAAAATAATACAATATACAAAATCTGTCAATGGACTTACTCGCTTAGCATATTTTTACATTTACTTATCTTATCAATTTTACTGCTAAAAGATGCATAAAATATTATTTATATTTATATATAAACAAGTGATGTATGCAATGATGTAAGTTTGTTTAAAATATATGATAATTGTTGAATGTTTAATTTAATTTTTAATTATCATTTATTTGCTAAATGAACAACATTGGAAATTAAAAATTAATTAAATGATATGTATATATTAAATATCAATAATTATATTGAATATCATCATATTGTAAAAGTTAGGAAAAGGGAACTGAATTATTCGTTAATTCGTATAATCACCTGACGATCTCTATAATAGTCGCTTCATTTATATATAATTTAAGTCACGGGAAATCACACATTGATTATTTACATATGATATGTCGCGTATGTATCCAATATCGGATACATAGTTTATTATTTATTACACACGGCCAGGGTGCTTCCCGGTAATTTAGTTATTTCAAAGAGTAATATTTAAAGAACAACACAACTACTTAAGTGCATGCTTTATGAAAAAGTTAACTACCTGTACAAATCGTTATTTACAAACTTTATGAACTAGTAGTATATAGAGCTTAGAACGAAGTTGAAAGTGCGAATTATAAAATCATACCCTGATTACACTGGAGATCAAGCTGAGCATACAGGTATTTCAGAAGACAACGCCTGGACACGATCTCAGCATGCGAGTCATTAAGGACCGCGCCATTTACGCTCATGTGCTCGCCGCTGACACATTTTGTTCCGGTGGAAACTGAGATTACCTGTTAACACACGCACACGCAGATGTACACGCACGCGCCCACGCACATACACGCATACACGAACACACGCACGCACGCACGCACACACACAGGCACACACACGCACGCACACACACACACGCATACACGCACACACACGCACACACACGCACATACGCACATACGCACATACGCACACACGCACACACACGCACACACACACACAAATACATACATGTAGTCATAGTTAGTTTTTACAAATGTTATACTCATACTCACTTTGGCTTCGCAGAAATTCATGTTTTCCGTCATAACTATGCCTGCGAGAACTTTTCGTCGCGAGTACGCCTCCTGACCTTTAATTACTTCCATGAATTTCTCCAGCACTAAACGTCCGATGGTATCCGCATGTATTTGCGGTAATTCCATCGACGACGTCTTGTCGTCTATGGGCAATGGCGCGTTTTTCTGCGGCGCCATCATCGGGCTGTAGGATATATTGCACAGGGAGGCGAGCGCGGCCTTAGCGGCTGCGTTTTTAGCCAATTTCTTGGAGGGACCTATGTAGCCTTAGTTTGTATCCCACTAACAGCAAAAGTTGCTAATTGAATACTCACCTGTGCCATCGAACTTTTTGTCGTTGATGGTAACCGTCATCTTGAAGCGGCAGTTGTTTTGAGCGCCATCAATGTTCATGCACTCAAAATTAACATCGTTAAATAGTTCGTACAACAACATAACTGGGCCTTTATCTGGAACTTTCTTCTGGCCATCTACAGCAATCGTACTTTTTGTGGCATCTAATGATTGGAAACAGAAGTTACCTTTGTATTGAAAAAGCACTAATGACTCTGAATAGCTAAACTAGATACTTGTACTTAAAGTAAGACATGTTTATGTTTATGAGTGTTCCAATGGACGAAGATAACAATTGTATTGGCTTTTAATCAAAAACAAAAAGTCATCAATTCATTGTGATAAAATAATAAAATTCTTCAGTATTTTCTATATTTCAAGAAATATTGGTTTTTATTTTGGTTTTCAAGATTATCATATAAAGTAAAGATAGTTGTAAAATTTATGAAAATTCTTTCTGTCTATCATTAATATTAAGTAGTTTTCAAGCTTAAATCAATAAGGAACACGAAGTGTATTCAGATTGTATTTCATTTTTAAACATTACACTGCATTTGCCTTTCAGCAATCAACAGAAAAGATCATGCGTGAGACGTTCAACGAGATCACAGAAACAAAAGCATAAATAAAGACGTAGACGGTCCTTAAAAGCTATCGAATCACGGTCTTCAATAATCTCTCCAATATTGAAATAACGCAAACACATATATATAAACATGTAATAAAAGCCACTGAGCATTAGACCGCAATTAGAAATCGACGACTACAAAATATGTTTTAATTACAAAATAAATAAATTTACGCAAAAAAATTAAGAAAAAAATAAAAACAAATAAAATACTAGTACTTGCTGTGGCTCATGCAAAATATTTGTGGACGCAACGTGGGTTGTTCAAGCGAGGTAAGGTTGGATTTCTTTTCAGGCAACATCAACGTGTAAATCAGTTCGACTAATTCTGCTTTGGACACGTTTTCAATACCATTTTCAAGATGTTCGTCACTTGTAAAGTCCAAATTGCCTGCTGGCTTCAAGGGAGACAAGACTGCGCCGTCTTTAAACTGTATAAAACTGCGCAGTGCTGTGGCTGCTGCCTCGATACGCGCTACCTTTTTACTGCGGCCTTGTCCCAAGTATTTCTGCCCATCAACCTGTAATGAAGCAAAGGTGAAAATCTATTTACTTTCACGTCTATAAATTAAATTGACAAAAATGCAAGCAATGAATGCATTACCCAAGGGAAAAAGGTCAGCAAAGAAATGCATTCATGTAAACAATGCTTGGAGTGCCCAATAAAAAGCGTTGAAATTCTTAGTCAGCTTTCGGTATTTCTTCTAGCACATGAACCCAACTAGGGCACATTCATATGTATTCCGTACACATTTATTATACCCTCATTTGGCTTAATATAATATGCCTTGTCTATTGGATTGGAATTCCACAAGTCGATTATCGGGTTAATATTTTCCTATCACGTTATTTTACCTTACTCGCTTTTGCTCTCCATATTGGCAGGAAACATTTTGCGCAATGAGCACTCGCTCGCGCGCTTTTTATGCTTTTCCGTTTTAGCCTTTGATGACAGACATTTGACATTAACCTCGCCGTTAAATGTACAATATTCAGAAAACCCCTTGAGTACAGTTGGCAACAAGAAATAACAATATACTATTTTATTGAACAAGGTTAAATCATAATTATGTATTTGGCCTTCAATTGCAATAAGTTTTCATAAATCCACAATTCGCAAATGTATGCAACGCTCTCTGTAACTTACAAAAGCCACTCTGCTTGGAGTGTTCAGGGAATGCACTTGGTTATATCCATATAAGGAGATATATTACAAAAATTAAACACGATAATTGATTGCTTTCAAATATAAGCATTTTTCTATGCATACCCCCGACTAAATGGTCTCTGCTTATAAGACTATTTATATATATATATATATTATAAAACTATGTGTTTTACGCTCATGTTATATCCTTAGTAGCATATCCATATCCATTCATACAAGCCCTACATTATACCTTCTATTCATTTCTCCTCTTTCTTTACGAAGAGATAATCATTGAAAGGAACTTGTGTTTTATCTTCTCTCTCTAAAGAGACCTAACATCTAGGAATTTGTCGTACATCCTTAATCTAATCTAATCTTTAAAGGGATGTCGTGTTATATCCGTATAAGCAGATACATCCATACAAGATACATGTTCTACAGAGAGCTAATCTTTAGTATTCTCATTGCGGTGTGGTTACTCAAAACAAATACACTTCAGTATAGGAACACATAACTAACTCATGTGGGCAATTAGATCGTTGACAGCGTGCACTAACCTCAACGGAGATCGTAAATAACGGCGCATGCACCGGACCAGTCTGTGACTCTAATTTGTATATCAGTCCATGCCGCAATTCATTAAGCATTGCTACTGTATTCTTCGGCTGTGGTACACGTTCCTTGCCAGATTTCTTTTTTGGTGGCACTAAAAACAGATATATATATATCGAGCATTACAAAATAATTCAAAGAGAAACAAATATGTAAAATGTAAAAAGCAATTTATTCCCTTTCTCCAGAAACGAAAGTATACTTTTGAACTTACCGGCATATTTTGGCATATCATAACGCCGTTTCTGGGGAGACTTTCGATTGTAACCGTTCATATTTCCCTCCGTTGATGTAGATACCACCTGTGCCTTTATAGATACGGAGTTAAAAAGAGAAACGTATTAGGACTTTCATTTTCACGAACATAATTTTGCAGACAAGTATTAATGTAAAAAACATCAAGCATTACAATACAACATTGACATTTAGAGATAGTCATATACAGACTTTCATCCTTTCAGTTAATTTTCTACACACACACATACAACCATTAAATAAGTGCTATAGTCGGGAATACTCGTGGGCCCAACTGTAGAGTTCCCTCGCCGTATTTCCCATTGGAATTAAAGAACAAACCATAAATATATATATTCTTTCCTGCCTACTTTAAATATTTCTTGAATACTTTAAATATTAAATATATAATATGACATACATAGTGTCCTCAAAATATAAATACGAGAAGGGGACTTCGCTTCTGTTAGCTTCACGGTTATTTATATATGTATATATTATATATATTATACATTAAAAATTAAAATTAAATGGAATTTTGTAAAACTGTAATCTCACTTGGTAATGGGAGCGTACGGGGGGTAGCACGATAGTTCGCCTTAGGAAGATTCTATGTTTTTTAGAGAAACGCCAGGACTCTGCTGAGTACAGCTGCCTCTGCCGTTGATAAAAAACCGCAGACCTCGCGAGATGCATTGCACGATAATGTGACTTGTAGCACATACGCCTGGGATTACAACATACAGGATACATTTCACAATCTCCCAGCAGCGTGAAAGGCAATTGCGTTCTAAGCAAGAGCAAGAGAAATAACAACGAGGTAAGGAAACGCGTGTAATGCGCTTGAGTGCAAGAATTCAACTGGCCACAATTAAATAAAATTGCACAGAATCCACTGAAAGACAAGCAAACTTTATGAGAAGTATTTATATACAAATTTACTCATTTAAAGCGAACTGCTCTCAGCTGCACTTGCACTTTAGCCAAGCCCTTTCGTAAGGCTGATTCTTTGTGGCTGATAAAGCATTAAAAGTGCCAACGAATATACATATAAATTTGTAGTCTGCAGAGTCTGCATACGCTACGTTAGATAGATAGATGGCCTCGAGAAGTATCTGCATGCGAAGTATTCTAAACTTTGCATTTTGGATTCCATTTTTAATATGTACATCAGAAGTGAACAGATTATTTTATATTCAAATGTATCAGAGTAGTCTAAATTCACAGAAATGTACACACACACACACACACATATATATATATATATATATATATATATATATATATATATATATATGTGAGTGTGTGTGTGTGTGTGCGTGTGTATGCATATGAGGATAGAGCAGTTGAAGGCCTCAAATAGTAAAGGGCTGCGCGTAGTGAATGCAACGTAAAGAGAATTCGCATTAAATTTTACGTTACGCTGCGGTGCTTCTCAACTGCACATCGATGCACCTGTACATCGAGTGTCACCCAGACGACAGCCGTCTGCCCGTCTAAATGTTTTAACAATAAGTTCATGTTAAATTAGACAACAAATGCATGGCGGCAGCACCTGTCGTTCGCGATTTCTGTAAATGCGATTTCACATATTGTTAAGCATGCGCTACATGACTGCGCCTCGCCGAATATAGAGACAAACTCGAAAGCCTTGCACCACAATCGACCTGCAGGCGCGGTCAGTTATGTAAGGAAAGCACATACCACCGTTGACAAAAGAAACATTAAATCAGTTAAAGGGTCTCATACTGAACGTGAATGCTACATAGATATAAAGCTACTGGATAATATACATACATGTCACTAGGTTGACATAGGCAAAGCGTTCCGAGCAACCAAAATATTCGAATAGTTAACAAAGAGGTATTTCTTTAAACTATCAAGGCTCATGCAGATTTATTTCAACATCAAACTTCAGGATATCTAAAACTTATTTAAAGCAAAAAATGTATTCATGAAAATAACAACTGAATAGCTTAAAGTGATTTGCAGGCAAAAATAATAATCGTTATATGCATATCGATTTTTTATATGCGTCGTTAATATCATAGGTAATTGCTGAAATTTCAAAAATCATATTTTATAATGAATCGACAAATCATTGTTTCATTTGTGCAACATCAACATCGTTTGTTTACCTGTCTAAAAAAGGTATTTGCTTGCTTCTATTGGGGCTAGTGGCGATAGTGGGGGTACTGCCCTATATAGTCAACCATTTACAGTTGGGCATGATGCCTAAATCAATACCGCTTTTCTAATGTTTCCCAGTGAAGTGCCATAGAGGCCGGACAACCATTAAATGTGAGAGAGCATTTTGTGGTTTCTTTAGCAGTCTTAGCCTATATAGACATATGTAAGAGACTACGCAGATATCTTTACCGTTTTGGAAACCAATGTTCAATAATCTAGTTGGCTAGAGAGTAATTTAAATCAAATATGAATGAAAATCATTGTTTCAAATTGCGCTAATTTACAATCAATCTACAAGCAACATCGCATTCCAAAAATATTACAAATACATAGTCGACATAAGTACTACGTTTATGCTAAAATCAAGTTCCCAATTTTCGTTACAATAATAATAAAAATAATAGTTGTTTTGTGAATTAAGAACAATAAATAGCATAAGCATAGTAGAAACGTATAAAATAAATAAGACTTTTTGTGTCTACTTACATGCTGCACAAAATTGTTATTGGCGCTGTTTAGCATGATTATTTCCAATTCTCGTACTTTATTTGCAACTTTGTTTTTTTTTTTTTTGTTGTCTTTTTGTTATACCTTTTGTGTTTTATGTTGGTTGTAGACTGCTATTTCAGAGGGGCAAACGGGCCGCTCTATAGCCGTTGCCTTTGCTTTCCATATATAAGTATGTATTTATTTCTAGGACGAGAATATAATTGAATACTTCTCTTTAGGTACGCCCGTGCGTGCTTAGTGCACTCACGATTTTAAGTCTAATGAACGAAATTATACTCATTGTAAATTTAAGAAAAGTGACACTAAAATTAAGTACAAAGTATTAAAAAGTTGAAAATTAAATATGTTTATAGGTGTATCTTTAATAAGGCAAACTCACAATGCATTTCTCTATGTAGGCTATTTATATATTTTTTGTTTTTAAATGGTGCATGATTTTTTTATGAATGATAGATTTGATGTGTGATTCGTTTAATATGTATATTTGGGTTTGCATTAAAACCTATCGCTAAATAACAGAGTTTTAGATTTCTTTAGTATTTGGATGCATCACATACACCTGCATTAGCGTATTGTATACATGTGTATGCACTCACACATATACATTCATAAGTAAATTCAACGCGCAAAGAGCACAGAGAAAACTCTGAGGGTAGCGCACGAAAAAGAGACCAGCCAGCAGCATTGCCGCTCAAAAGCTAACGTGGGGAGAGGTACAGTGGCACAGCTCAGCTCCATTATACGGAAGTCTTCACTAAAAGAAGAGTACGTAGCTGCAAGCAGGTCGATAGACATGTGCACATACATACATATCTATGTTTGGGTCCTATTTTCTAATCCGATTACTGATAAAACTACCTCTGATAATCTCTCTAAGTTCATTTACTAACTTCAGATGATCCAGCTTTTGAATGGTGCATATTTATGCATATTTCTCTAATCGACTTGCCATGACTTATAGATAAACATATCCAAAAATACTTTATTCAGAACAGCATCACCTTGCATAACTATTCATTCGCACACTAATACAACCTTTGTACGATGCATCTTATGCAGTATGGAAAGAACTAATATATATGTATATATATATATATATATATATATATATATATATATATATATATATATATATATATATATATATATATATATATATATATATATAAATATATATATATATATATATA
This sequence comes from Drosophila hydei, assembly GCF_003285905.1. Taxonomy (NCBI): domain Eukaryota; kingdom Metazoa; phylum Arthropoda; class Insecta; order Diptera; family Drosophilidae; genus Drosophila; species Drosophila hydei. Next base: position 27,840 of record NW_022045716.1, on the reverse strand, counting down.
TATATATATATATAAATGTAAATGCTTTTATTGATGCTTTTCCCACTAGTACAAACATACAGACAGACATACATACATACATATGCATGAGTAGAAATGTACATGTTCACGTATGTATATATTTATATTTATGTATGGTTGTACTTGATTTAGTTTAATTTTTTGTGTTGCCACTGCCTACCTTACTTGGTCGAAGCTCTATTTATTGATTTTTACGTCACTTTTTCTCTTTAGCTTTCCCATTTTACTACAAATTGCACTCCACAAAAAGATGACAAAAAATTGCACACACCTTAAATACTAGCAGGGTAACTCGACGATATTTGTCGCGGAGTGCAGCGCACAATATTTTTATACAAGTCTCTTACACTTCCTTCTTTTCGTAGCGTAACCGCCTGCTAGCCCTTGAAGAACAAGACCGACTTCAGTTAATCAGGACTTTTTGTTTTAGTTTTAATGATGATATAAAACACACCCAGAGCTGTCTAATATTTATCATATTTTTGTATATCGATGTATACCTTTTTTATGCGATATTTTATTTGTTGTTACAATACGATGTTTTTTGGCTGTTATATCGATAGCACCTATCGAGGTAATTAGCTTCAACGGCACAAGCGATGATTTTGATTTAGCTTAACTTAAATATACAGGTATATTTAAAAGTTAATGTTCCAGGTGAGAAACAAATGAATTCGAAATTTCTTTTAAGAGGAAAATGAACCGAATGTGTAATTAATTACTATGCTTGATATTCTGTTTACCAAAGATTTACAGAATTATACTTTAGTACATGCAGATCAACATATTTTAAAAAATAACAAATTTACTTGTTTTATATATTAAACGTATTTATGAAAAGCCATCAAAGTACGATAATTACAATTAAACTAATAACTCTCTCTTATACACAACAAGTTTAGAAAAGGCGTTCGCCGATGTAACCTGTAATAAGGTGGTGAAATTATACATACATGTAGTGACGACTTTCGATTAACTCCGACTTTAACCAATACATTGTACCCGCTCTCGAATATAACGGCAAGCGAAAATCGATCCATTGTAATATGAAAATCGTTTTTACATCATAATAAAAATTCAACTATATGTATATATCGAATGAATAGTGGTGAAACGATGTTCAGAAGGTAAAATCATGTGAGCTATAGTGAAATTGTTATTAGGTTTTATGGGAGCAAGTTTTTTGATATCATTTGTCGAAAGGTTTGGTATTAAAAATAAGTATTAAAATTTGACCTTTGCGAGTTTCTTGGCTCAATAGCTCTTTGAATAGGTTAGGTAAGGTTGAGGTGAGTGGCTGCATTACACAGCATAGAGTATAGAGTATCATAAGTAACAGAGCTATAGGGGATGGTCAAAACCTTGTACTCTTCTGTTATGACGTGATAGTTCATATTTCTCAGAAAAGAATGGCAAAAAAGTATATATAGGATAATTTAGTAACACTCACTTAATGCGATAAATACTAATAGCATTAACGGAAATACACACACCCACCGAACCGCGCTAATAATGTGATCAAACAGCAACAGCTGCAAGCAGTAAAAATACTAGCCACGAGCATTAATGAATCAAATAGAATGTAATATAAGGAGCCGCCATTACCACCGCCGCCTCAGCCAGCATTACATCAGCAATAGCTATGCCAATAATATAACAGCGAAAAAGGGAACATAGTGTACAGAAGAGAGCCGTCGCCAACAGTAAATAAAATAACATATCATTCTGCAATAATGTTCAAATGAGGGCTAAGCCAGGGGTGGTAACTCAACTCTCCAGACTGTTGAATACATATTTTCTATCTTATATTTAGTAGGAGCTATCAGACAAAATTCAATGCATAGACACACCATGTAAATTATTAATTTTTACCGGCTCCGTGACGAAATGTAGGTCTTCCCTCTTCAATCCCGGGGCGCTGCTGGCTATCTTCCTGGTAGGCACTGTGCCTTTACCGAAGATCTGTTAATCTGAGAAGTTATGTTTTCAGTCGCTGGCTTGTAGCTCAGCAGTATACGAATACTCGGAATATTTAACTGTGTGTGCCAGAGAAAGTATAAACTTAAAACATAAACTACAAGTGGTTGCCTTAGACATAAATCAGCATAATGACAAGCTACAGGTAGAGCCTGATGCTCACTCAGCATAGGTAAAGAAAGCCTTTATATCTGATTTGTAATGATAGTAATGGACCTGTATCGGTTGTAACGATAGTACTGATTTGAATAGTAACAAGTAGTTCATAATTACTTGTTAGCTGCTCCCATTTGAAGATTATTGCCGTTCTCCGGCTTCAACATTGGTCTTTGAGGATGACGATACACACGTAAGGCAATGGATAATTGAGCTAGGTATTGTATTTAATGTAATGTAATGTTATGCATTTTCTATGTCAATGCCATTGATATTTTTATACCCAGATCCCATTAAAAATGGATTTGTTAAAATGTATGTAACAGGCAGAAGGAGGCATGGCAGAGCCCATCAAATATATATGTTCTTGATCATAACGACAGGCCGAGTTGATTGTGCCTTGTTCGTCTGTCTGTCCGTCCATCTGTCCGTATGTGTTGGCAGAGGCGGTGCTCGTTGCCGAGGCGTTCTGGCTTCAATGCCAAGCACTTACGGGAGGGTTTTTCTGTTTTTATGTTTTTTTTTTTTTAAATTATGAAGTGGTGTAGGCAGAGTTGAAGCGCGTTGAGTAGACAATGTGGGCTCGAATCTTAGTGTCGTAATGTCGGTTTTTATGTGTTTTCTTTAAATACTCGATGCAAACTATTGAAAATATTAAAAAGCGCAGATATGACTGGGATCAAGGCATGTCTTATCCGGGCATCATTCCTGAACTATAGTAAGAAGAACTTAAAGCTGATAAAGAGAACTCAAAATATATGAGTAATTGAAGTCGGTAGAGGGAACTAATATAATGATGCAGAAAACAGTTTAGAACAAAGGTTTCAATTATATCAGATAGAATTGACGGAGAATAAAAATAATAATATAAGTCAGTTTGCAATAAGATAACTAATTCTGAATTTATATATGAAAACTTAATACTGATAAAAATAACTCAAAATATATGTAAGTACTGGATTGAAGTCGGTGGAGCGAACTCATATAAATGAGCAATAAATATATATCAAAATACAATAAGGATACTTAATATTCAATTATATGTATGACATATACTTATAACTTATAACATATAAAATACCGCAGAAAACAATTTGTAACTACATATAAACATATTTGTCGCCTTTATATACACAAGATACTTAGCTTTTTCCACATCAAATGAAAATATTTGTTAAAGTTAAACTCGCAAATAAATAAAACAATTAACAGATAACAAAAATTATTTTGATCGAATAGTAAAGAATAATGATCAATTATTAAGTTAATAAAAGGCCATAAAAGGTGTGTTGGTGGTAGTTTATGGAAACAATGTGAGTCAAAAAATCATATAGTGGAGTGGTGCCGCGCAAGCAGTCATTTGAGAAAAAAATTGAATATACTATATGATTGTGGAGTGTGTTGCCTTGCCGGCATAATTTATTTATGTTAAATGGTAAAGAATAATGAAATTATATGATTGTATAATTAAATTAGTAAATGCTGGCAGCCTTTAGAAATAATATTACCAGCGGAGTTCATATATTTTATTGAGTACGTCTACTTTATTACATATTCCTAATATTTAAAATCTGTTTAAATGCTCGTCACGGAGTGTTATTGTGGGCCGAGACAATTACTTTAAACCAGTTAGAGTGATTAAAGCAGGCTTAAAATACCTAAATACTATATGCATGTGATAATGAAATAAGGCCTTTGCTGTTCTGCTCTCATTGGCTTAGCAGATCAAGAGGTAATGATTAATTAAAGCAGTCTAACTTAAGCGAAAGCATTTGCCAATCATCTTTTTATTAATCAGGAACAAAAGTTAGATGTTCACAGGCGAAGGCGAACCTGAGATACTGCCGCCCTTGTGTTCTAACGATAAACGATAAACGATACAATGCAACTGTATCATGCTATGGGTCAGTCGCTTCGTGTAATTTGACTGTGATTTGTCTGGTTAATTTTGGTAATAGCGATGCTATTGAGCAATAACAAGTCTGTATTCTATTGCCGTTAAAAAAAGAGCGGATTTTATATTAAGCAACATATTTTTAATGTTACTAAATTATTCACAGAATTGTTTACATATTTTTATAAGCCAACTACTGAGTTATTAATTGAAGTTGTAATATTTATATATGTGGATCTAATAATTGTAAACGGGATTCAAGTGGTCCAACGATGCGACTGGTCCAGCGATGGTATACGTCTTATGAATATTACGGTTGAGGACTTGACTTTGTCGCCTTACTGGTTCTGGCCTTGTGGTTCAGCAATATAGTTGTGAGCGATACAAAGGTATTTTACGGCACCGTGGCGGAGTAATGCCATTTATTCTTACATCAGGAGTGTGGGATGGGAGCAATCTAATCTAGATATTATAGTGTCAAAATTAAGCAGTGTATTGTGCGACACTAAAACTGCTCTTGCCGCCCCTCTGACCTTATTTCTAATTATCGTCACATAGTAAGCATAGCTACCATTAAAAGGCTTAAACAGCTCAAGCATCGCAGGCTGATTGCCTCCATGTCGGATTCGTCGGAGCCCCCACAAAATTCAGGGACAGATTTTATAATATCGAGAGGTATGTCGCAATTTATTTCTGGCTGAAAAAACGTTCTACTTGCGCAGTTTTAATACACAAGTTATCTATTTTAATTGTCATGACGTTTGGTTGATACTGGAACCTATCTTCTTGCTGGGTCAAAGCTTGGCCAAGAGCTTTTTGGATTAAATCTTTCACTTGGCTTGCGTCACTGATTACTTAATTGTGTGCTTGATCATGGGTTCTGAGCTTGACTAATGCAAGGCTTTGGGCTCTGTACCCGACTATTATTAGTTGAGACTGGAGGCCTTATTTCTTGCTTGGCCAATGATTTGAAATAATATTCCATCATGAGCGACGGGGAAAATTATGACCTTCTTACATATTAGCTTAGGTTTAGAGAATTTAATCGTAAAGTGAATTTCTTGATCGTTTGCAGACATTAAGGCTAGAGACATTTAAAATTTGAGTTACGCTAACTTCTGTGAAATCTTTGCTTAAAATTACCTTTAAGTCACTGTCATTGATAATTACTTGGTTTATTACGTAAGTGACAGCCAGAGTGATTGCAATTATAAGGTTTTCAATTTCCAAGGTTAGTATTCTATTTCTCGCTAAAAGGGTCTCATATAAGTGTGCAGAATCTATTTGCTCTGATTTTTTTAATTTTAAAATTTCGGTAACTGATTTTAGTGCATTTATCTGTTTTTGGTTGTTTGAATTTATAATTTGTCTATTGTTTTCCCAAACCAATTTGTGCTGTTGAATATTTATTTATTTATTTAGGTTTTTTTTATTATAGCTTGCTTACTACATAAGGTCCATAAGGAAAACCTCCACGTCCCTTCTACGGGTCAACATCCATTTTCTCAACCTTGGTATTGCCGGGGTTTGTTCCCCTGCTCCTTTTTGAAATAAGCGTGAGCATCATAAAATTGTCATATTGTTAAGTTGCCCTGCCTTAGAATACTCATTTTCGGTTTGGGCTTGCAATGCAGCGCTTAGGAACGCGTTTAACTGTTCTGGGTCCATGTCTGTTCTCTGTTTTAATTGTCTCTCTGTTAATACTAATTTGTCCAAGTTCCCAAGTATTTCGTCAAGTGGGTCAAATGGGTCGGTTTTGTTACTGTTCATCTAATTCAAGACCACTGTGCGTCTTTTTGTATTTAAAAAGTAATCAAAAACAAATAACGTGCTCATCGTCATCGTCAGCATTGTCGTAACACAAATAATGCCGGATGCCCAATTTAACTTAGCCACAGTTGTTTTATTTTGGCTAATGTTAAATTATATGCGTGCCAGTAAAAGGTAGTATATTTTTAATTTCTTTCAATAAACATATTTGTGACGCAGATCGAGACGTAATGATTAACACAATGCAGTTTTACGATGCGAGAGGTGAAATTCTTTGACAGTTTACGTCTATGTTTTCATTAATCAGGAACGAAAGTTAGATGTTCGCAGGCGAAGGCGAACCGGAGGTTCTGCCGCCCTAATGTTCTTACAAAAAAACGATGCGATGCAACTGTGTCATGCTATGTGTGTCCCTTCGTGTAATCTGACTGTGATTTGTCTGGTTAATTTTAATAATAGAGAAGAGCGCATTGCAAGAACATGAACATATAATGTTATCTCTAAAAACATATGTAATTATATGCAATTTGTGTGTCGTGTCATGCTTTTAAAAATGGTGTAAGTCCGAATACTTCTCGCCACATTGTTTAGGTATAACAAAGTGTTTAGGTATAACATATTTGTGACGTTATGAAACAAGAGATACTGCAGCCCTAGTGTTCTAACCATAAGCGATAAATGATGCGATGCAACTGTGCCATGATATGTGTCAGTCGCTGCGCGGGAAACCAAAGTGTAATTTGACTGATTTGTCTGGTTAATTTTGATAATGATATTGAGTAATAACAAGTCTGTATTCTATTACCGTTTAGGAAAAACGAAGGGGATTTTGTATTGAACATTTTTTAATGTCACTAATTTATTTACAGAATTGTCGCTTATATAATTTTATAAGCTAACCACTGAGTTGTTATTAAGTGAACTAGTAATGCTTATACGTGATTCAAGTAGAAATAAATGTCGTGTAAATTAAATAAATGTGCTGGTCCAGCGATGATTAAATGGTCGTGCAGGTCCGGATTTACACAGGATGTCTGTCCAGTGGTTAAATGATGTATTGGTGATCGCGAGATCGCGCTGGTTCCTATTCACACAGGTGGCTATGTGCAGTTTGTAGATGTGAAGTCTTATGACGTTGGCGTTGGAAGGCTTGACTTTGCCTTCTTATTATCACTAGCCTTGTGGCTTAGCAATGTAGTAGCAATTACAATGGTACTAGCCTCAGTAATGTACTAATAATCACAAGATATTTAGGGCCAAGTGCCGGAGCCATGTTTTATTGAAGCGTAAGCTTACGTTAACTGAACTGAACTGAATTGTATATTCTTGCAAAGCCATGGCATGACTAAACCTTATAGATAATAGTCGGGAGAATCCGACTCAGCAGAAGCATATAGTCGGCAAACCGACTCAGCATAAGCGATAACGCTGCTCTTGCGACATTCACAACACCGAACACCTTAGACGACCCGACTGACGTTACCCTCTCTTCTAGCTCTCGGGTGATATGGAAACGGCATACTGAGCACCGGACGTGGCTGATGATGTCGACGAACGGTGAAGCCGCTATGCCTGAGATCTTGTCCAGTGTTTCACGTCGATTCACATACTGTGTGCCATTTATGATGACCGATCGCTCAAAGGTACCATTGATGTGTATCTCAGGGTCGTCATCGGTACTAACACGTGCTGGGCTCTCGTTCACTATCATAATGTCGTCATCTACGCAGGTGATCGGAGTTCGATGACTGGGTTGCGTGTGGCAACATGCTTTACAACCCACATATAGAGCTCGTGCACAAGTATCGTACGGTGCTACCTCGCAGAAGGAAGTATATGTCGTAGTGGTGCAGGTGGTAATCGCTAGAATGTAGTCGCATTCTGCTATGGTGTCCTGGATCTGAGGTACGGTGTGCTGATGAGACACCGGAAAGACACTGACCCTCTTACATATAAATTTAACTCTATAGTAATCTACTAGTACATGTATTATGTTCTCGGACTACAGGACTTTTATGTTGAATGCCTCCAACAAGCTTGTTATAGGGATCTCTGTGGGGTCATCCACTAGTACGGGTTCCAGTCAATGTGATCAAATATTGTTGGGTTTATATTGTTTGCTTTAGGAAGCGTGATAGTCAGTATTATGTTTTGTATTTCAATTACTAGCATTCTATTTCTGGCTAAAAGCGCCTCGTATAAATGTAGAGTGTCGACTAGCTCTCTCTATTTTATATATATTTACTGTCTCCGTTAATTTATTGAGTTTCTTTGGGGTTTCTGTATTAATTTCTACCTGCTTATTATTTGATTCAATCAGTTTAACTTCTGTTATTTTAATTCTTTGTAAAGCCGTGGCATCTGGCGTGCCCGCCACTACTTTGAGCACTGTCCCTAAAAAGTCTAAACTTCTATCTATCCTGTGATGTACCCTTAGTACGAACAACAGGGTTTTCAGATGATTGATGTCCACATCTAGCAACTTCCTCATATGGGATTGAGAGAAATAATCAGATAACTCTGTATCTTCTACCAACATCGAGAATTCGGTTAGGTTGGTAGTATGCCTAACATAGTCAAGTCTCTATGCTCCATACCATAACATCCCCGTCTATTACAGGAATGTACTTGGAATGCGAATAATCGGTAATCCGAGCATTTACTACAGTTAGTAGGCACATAAAGGATGTAATCAACATGTAGGATGAAAAGGTACTAAATCTATATATCTCTTAACTTTCTTATTAGCCTAATAAGTATTTGCACCTTATGTGTTATTTAAGGTTGTCTTTATGGACCACCCTCCCCTTAACAAGTATGGACGTGAAAGCACGTCAATGTGTAACATTTCTCCAGGGTATGATGGAATCGGTGTTTTACCGATTATCTGTTTTTTTTTTTGGTACAGAAGGACTTGGCCCTGGCGCACGTTTTGCAATTGGCCACATCCCCTGTCGTTAATTTCGTAATTTTTGGGAAATAATATTCCTGCAGTATTTGTTTGACATTTTCTCGGGCAGCCTTAAGCGCTCGATTGTGCTCAGAGATGACAATTTCTCTCTGTTCGTTCTTATTTGTTATATCGGATACTACATTTCTGCAGTATCGAAACTTGGTTGACAGGAAGCTCCTTACAATTGGACGCGTTGACTACATTAGATTTCACCAATGTCTTTGCTTCGTTTAAAGCTTCGCTCCTATTTGTGAAGTGGATGGTATGGCGAGTTTTCTCGCCGAAAAGTATAAAGGTTCACTTAAGAGGGAAATGTAACTTCAAGAAATATTATATTCTTGAATCAGTTTAGAGGTTTGTCACTTGACCCTATTGTATAAGTCAGGGACAACTCATTGAGGATTGTGGCCACATCTGAAGATATGTACTCTTGCAGTGTATTTATTTTCTGTCGGAACAGAGCGTCTGCTACATGATTTTCCTTGCCAGGCTTATAATGGATTTTCGCGTTATGCTCATCGATATACGCCTTCCATCTCTTGATTTTTGCATTGGGGTTTTTATCAGACACGGCAAAGGTGAGCGGTTGATGGTCTGTGTAGGTATTGATATCTCTTGTACCATACAAATAATGCTGTAATTTGGCTAACGCCCATACAATAGCCGCCAACTCTCTTTTGTTGGTGAGGTAATGGGTTTTTTGCTCTTTGAGGGTTCTTGTTATCATGGTAATGGGTCTGGCATCTTGTGATAGCAACATATGCAGAAGCATCCGTCGTTAGATCGAATGGTTTCTTGAAATCTGGTTATCTGTGAATAACATCTTCTGAAGTTAATATGTTCCTTAGTCTCTCTACATGTTAACGGCTTCGCCATTGCTGCAAAGTCTTTAATAAAGCACCTGTAATAACTAGGCATGCCTAGGAACAATCTTAACTCATAGAAGTTCTTGGTTATTTGATACTCATGGTTAGCTTTTACTTTTTCAGGGTCGGTTTTTGCTTCACCCTCAGTAACTATAAGTACCAAGTACTCCATGCTTTTTGTATGTAGCTTTTGACCGCCCCTGAATCTATTAAGATCTTTAAAATTCTCCCAGCCAACTGCCGTTCGATAAAAAAAAAACGGACGAATTATGTATTGAACGATATAAAATTTTTAATGTCATTAAATTAATTACGGAATTGTTGATTGTTAAAAAGTAAAGTTGTAATGTGTATATATATGTGGATATAATAATTATACACGTTTTTCAAGTGCTGGTCCAACGATGTGACTGGTCTAGCGATGGTATTCGTCTTATGAAGATTACGGTGGAGGACTTGACTTCGGAGTAACGACATTAGTTATACTGTAAGGATGTGGGATAGGAGCAATATAATCTAGATATTAAGCAAAATGAATCACTGTATTGTGCGACACTATAACTGCTTTTGCCGCCCCTCTGACCTTTTTTCTAATTATTGTGACAGCTTCATAGTGAGCATAGCTACCATTAAAAGGTTTAAACAGCTCATAAGTATAGCAGGCTGATTGCCTCCATGATTCATAAATTAAGGGACAGATATTATAATATCAATACGTATGTCGCAATTTATTTCTGGTTGGGCTGAAATTCTGTTCAACTTTCTACTTGCGGAGTTTCAATACACAAGTTATGTATTTTAATTGTCATTGCGTTTAGTTGAGACTAGAACCTAACTTCTTGCAGGGCCAAAGCTTAACTAACAGCTTTTTTATTACAGCTTGTATTTGGCTTGTGTCATTGATTACTTGGTTGTGTGCTTGACTATGGGTTCTGAGCTTGGCTAAACAAAGTTTTGGTATATGTACCTGACTTATTAGTTGAGACTGAAACCTAACTTGCTGGACCAAAGCTAAGGTAACAGCTTTCTGTATTGCTTGCACTCGGAATGCCCTATTGATTACTTGGTTGTGTGCTTGACTATGGGCTCTGAGCTTGGCTAAAGCAAAGCTCTGGGCAAAAGCTTAGGTAACAGCTTTCTGTAATAAAGCTTGCATTCGGATTGCGCTATTGATTACTTGGTTGTGTGCTTGACTATGGGTTCTGAGCTTGACTAAAGCTGAGCTCTGGGCTCTGTACCTGATTATTGTAAGGTGACACTGGAAATTTTCTTACTGTTTATATATGTTTCAAGTGGAAATTAATGACGTGTATATGAACCATAGAGTGTATATATACAAGCATTGCACAGATGTATTCGTTATATAATTACAAGAACCTGAATATATAATGTTATCTTTAAAAATGTTTAATATTTGTAATTATATGTAATTTTTGTGCAATGTGCCATATGCCATGTTTTTAAAAAATATGTAAAGCCACAGACATTTCGCAACATTGTTTAGGTATATAGAAGTGTTTTAATTGAAGAAACTAATATATGGTGATGTATTTATAATTTCTTTTAATAGACATACTTGTGACGTAAGGAAACAAGAGATACTGCCGCCCAAGTGTTCTAACCACAACGATAAGCGATGCGACGCAATTGTGTCATGCTATGGGTCAGCGGCTTCGCGGGAAACTAAAGCATAATTTGACTGAACACGGCAAAACTTAGCCCCAATATGCCAACATAAGTGTGTAAGCAAAATTGATGGCTTTCTCAAATCGATTTGAAATTTCGATAATAGCGATGAGATTTGGTAATAATAGGTCGGTACTTTTTTGTTTTAAAAAAAAAAGAACGAATTATTTATTGAACGATATAAAATTTTTAAATGACATTAAATCAATTACAGAATTGTTGTTCGTTAAAAAGTAAAGTTGAAATGTATATATTTGTGGATATAATAATTATACACGTTTTTCAAGTGCTGGTCCAACGATGTGACTGGTCTGGCGATGGTATTCGTCTTATGAAGATTACGGTGGAGGACTTGACTTCGGAGTAACGCCATTAATTATACTTTAAGGGTGTGGGATAGGAGCAATATAATCTAGATATTAAGCACTTTTTGCCACTGCTTTTGCCGTTTTCTGACCTTTTTTCTAATTATTGTGACAGCTTCATAGTGAGCATAGCTACCATTAAAAGGTTTAAACAGCTCATAAGTATAGCAGGCTGATTGCCTACATGATTCATAAATTAAGGGACAGATATTATAATATCAAGACGTGTGTCGCAATTTATTTCTGGTTGGGCTGAAATTCTGTTCAACTTTCTACTTGTGGAGTTTCAATACACAAGTTATGTATTTTAATTGTCATTGCGTTTAGTTGAGACTAGAACCTAACTTCTTACAGGGCCAAAGATTAACTAACAGCTTTTTTATTACAGCTTGCATTTGGCTTGTGTCATTGATTGCTTGGTTGTGTGCTTGACTATGGGTTCTGAGCTTGGCTAAAGCAAAGCTTTGGGATATGTACCTGACTTATTAGTTGAGACTGAAACCTAACTTGCTGTGCCAAAGCTTAGGTAACAGCTTTCTGGAATAAAGCTTGCATTCGGATTGCGCTATTGATTACTTGGTTGTGTGCTTGACTATGGATTCTGAGCTTGACTAAAACTAAGCTCTGGGCTCTGTAGCTGATTATTGTAAGGTGATTATTGTAAGGTTAAATAGTAAAGTTGTAATGCTTATATTTGTGGCTATAATAATTATACACGTTTTTCAAGTGCTGGTCCAACGATGTGACTGGTCTAGCGATGGTATTCGTCTTATGAAGATTACGGTGGAGGACTTGACTTCGGAGTAACGACATTAGTTATACTGTAAGGATGTGGGATAGGAGCAATATAATCTAGATATTAAGCAAAATGAATCACTGTATTGTGCGACACTATAACTGCTTTTGCCGCCCCTCTGACCTTTTTTCTAATTATTGTGACAGCTTCATAGTGAGCATAGCTACCATTAAAAGGTTTAAACAGCTCATAAGTATAGCAGGCTGATTGCCTCCATGATTCATAAATTAAGGGACAGATATTATAATATCAAGACGTGTGTCGCAATTTATTTCTGGTTGGGCTGAAATTCTGTTCAACTTTCTACTTGCGGAGTTTCAATACACAAGTTATGTATTTTAATTGTCATTGCGTTTAGTTGAGACTAGAACCTAACTTCTTGCAGGGCCAAAGCTTAACTAACAGCTTTTTTATTACAGCTTGTATTTGGCTTGTGTCATTGATTACTTGGTTGTGTGCTTGACTATGGGTTCTGAGCTTGGCTAAACAAAGTTTTGGTATATGTACCTGACTTATTAGTTGAGACTGAAACCTAACTTGCTGGACCAAAGCTAAGGTAACAGCTTTCTGTATTGCTTGCACTCGGAATGCCCTATTGATTACTTGGTTGTGTGCTTGACTATGGGCTCTGAGCTTGGCTAAAGCAAAGCTCTGGGCAAAAGCTTAGGTAACAGCTTTCTGTAATAAAGCTTGCATTCGGATTGCGCTATTGATTACTTGGTTGTGTGCTTGACTATGGGTTCTGAGCTTGACTAAAGCTGAGCTCTGGGCTCTGTACCTGATTATTGTAAGGTGACACTGGAAATTTTCTTACTGTTTATATATGTTTCAAGTGGAAATTAATGACGTGTATATGAACCATAGAGTGTATATATACAAGCATTGCACAGATGTATTCGTTATATAATTACAAGAACCTGAATATATAATGTTATCTTTAAAAATGTTTAATATTTGTAATTATATGTAATTTTTGTGCAATGTGCCATATGCCATGTTTTTAAAAAATATGTAAAGCCACAGACATTTCGCAACATTGTTTAGGTATATAGAAGTGTTTTAATTGAAGAAACTAATATATGGTGATGTATTTATAATTTCTTTTAATAGACATACTTGTGACGTAAGGAAACAAGAGATACTGCCGCCCAAGTGTTCTAACCACAACGATAAGCGATGCGACGCAATTGTGTCATGCTATGGGTCAGCGGCTTCGCGGGAAACTAAAGCATAATTTGACTGAACACGGCAAAACTTAGCCCCAATATGCCAACATAAGTGTGTAAGCAAAATTGATGGCTTTCTCAAATCGATTTGAAATTTCGATAATAGCGATGAGATTTGGTAATAATAGGTCGGTACTTTTTTGTTTTAAAAAAAAATAACGAATTATTTATTGAACGATATAAAATTTTTAAATGACATTAAATCAATTACAGAATTGTTGTTCGTTAAAAAGTAAAGTTGAAATGTATATATTTGTGGATATAATAATTATACACGTTTTTCAAGTGCTGGTCCAACGATGTGACTGGTCTGGCGATGGTATTCGTCTTATGAAGATTACGGTGGAGGACTTGACTTCGGAGTAACGCCATTAATTATACTTTAAGGGTGTGGGATAGGAGCAATATAATCTAGATATTAAGCACTTTTTGCCACTGCTTTTGCCGTTTTCTGACCTTTTTTCTAATTATTGTGACAGCTTCATAGTGAGCATAGCTACCATTAAAAGGTTTAAACAGCTCATAAGTATAGCAGGCTGATTGCCTACATGATTCATAAATTAAGGGACAGATATTATAATATCAAGACGTGTGTCGCAATTTATTTCTGGTTGGGCTGAAATTCTGTTCAACTTTCTACTTGCGGAGTTTCAATACACAAGTTATGTATTTTAATTGTCATTGCGTTTAGTTGAGACTAGAACCTAACTTCTTGCAGGGCCAAAGATTAACTAACAGCTTTTTTATTACAGCTTGCATTTGGCTTGTGTCATTGATTGCTTGGTTGTGTGCTTGACTATGGGTTCTGAGCTTGGCTAAAGCAAAGCTTTGGGATATGTACCTGACTTATTAGTTGAGACTGAAACCTAACTTGCTGTGCCAAAGCTTAGGTAACAGCTTTCTGGAATAAAGCTTGCATTCGGATTGCGCTATTGATTACTTGGTTGTGTGCTTGACTATGGATTCTGAGCTTGACTAAAACTAAGCTCTGGGCTCTGTAGCTGATTATTGTAAGGTGATTATTGTAAGGTTAAATAGTAAAGTTGTAATGCTTATATTTGTGGCTATAATTATTATACACGTTTTTCAAGTGCTGGTCCAATGATGTGACTGGTCTAGCGATGGTATTCGTCTTATGAAGATTACGGTGGAGGACTTGACTTCGGAGTAACGCCATTAATTATATTTTAAGGGTGTGGGATAGGAGAAATATAATCTAGATATTAAGCAAAATGAATCAGTGTATTGTGCGACACTATAACTGCTTTTGCCGCCCATGTGACCGTTTTTCTAATTGTTGTGACAGCTTCATAGTGAGCATAGCTACCATTAAAAGGTGTAAACAGCTCATAAGCATATGTCGCAATTTATTTCTGGTTGGGCTGAAATTATTCTCAACTTTCTACTTGCGGAGTTTCAATACACAAGTTATGTATTTTAATTGTCATTGAGTTTAGTTGAAACTGGAACCTAACTTCTTGTAGGGCCAAAGCTTAGCTAACAGTTTTCTGGAATAAAGCTTGCATTCTTGGTTGTGTGCTTGACTATGGGCTCTGAGCTTGACTAAAGCTACGCTCTGGGCTCTGTACCTGATTATTGTAGGTGACACTGGAAATTTACTTACTCTTTCTATATGTTTCAAGTGGAAATTAATGACGTGTATATGAACCATAGAGTGTATATATACAAGCTTTGTACGGATGTATTGCTCATTATCCAAATAGTACATACGTTATATAATTGCAAGAACCTGAATATATAATGTTGTCTTTCAAAATGTTTAACATTTGTAATTATATGTAATTTTTGTGCAACGTGCCATATGCCATGTTTTTAAAAAATATGTAAAGCCGCAGACATTTCGCAACATTGTTTAGGTATATAGAAGTGTTTTAATTGAAGAAACTAATATATGGTGATGTATTTATAATTTCTTTCAATAGACATACTTGTGACGTATCAAGATTACAGTGACTTCGGAGTAACGCCATTAATTATACTTTTAGGGTGTGGGATAGGAGTAATCTAATCTAGATATTAAGCAAAATTAAGTAGTGTATTGTGTGACACCATAACTGCTCTTGTTGCCCCTCTGTCTTTTCTCCCATTTATTGTGACAGCTTCATAGTGAGCATAGCTAACATTAAAAGGTTTAAACAGCTCATAAGCATAGCAGACTGATTGACTCTATGATTCATAAATTCAGGGGCAGATTTTATAATATCGAGACGTAAGTCGCAATTTATTTCTGGTTGGGCTGAAATTCTTTTCAAACTTTCTACTTGAGGAGTTTCAATACACAAGTTATCTATTTAAATTGTCATTGCGTTTAGTTGAGACTGGAACCAAACTTCTTGCTGGGCCAAATCTTAGCTAAAAGCTTTCTGGATTAAAGCTTGCAATTGGCTTGTGTCATTGATTGCTTGGTTGTGTGCTTCACTATGGGTTCTAAGCTTGGCTACAGCAAAGCTTTGGGCTCTGTACCTGACTTATTAGTTGAGACTGAAACCTAATTTGCTGGGCCTAAGCTTAGGTAACAGCTTTCTGGATTAAAACTTCAACTCGGATTGCGCCATTGATTACTTGGTTGTGTGCTTGACTATGGGCTCTGAGCTTGGCTAAAGCAAAGCTCTGGGCTCTATCTGATTATTGTAAGGTGAAACTGGAAGTTTACATGCTGTTTATATATGTGTTAAGTAAAAATAAATGACGTGTATATGAACCAAAGAGTGTATATATACAAGCTTTGTACAGATGTATTGCTCATTATCCAAATAGTACATACGTTATATAATTGCAATAACTTGAATATATAATGTTATCTTTAAAAATGTTTAACATTTGTAATTATATGAAATTTTTGTGTAATGTGCCATATGCCATGTTTTTAAAAAATATGTAAAGCCGCAGACATTTCGCAACATTGTTTAGGTATATAGAAGTGATTTAATTGAAGAAAGTAATATATGGTGGTGTATTTATAATTTCTTTCAATAGACATATTTGTGACGTAAGGAAACATGAGATACTGCCGCCCGAGTGTTCTAACCATAAACGATAAGCGATGCGATGCAATTGTGTAATGATCTGTGTCAGCGGCTTCGAGGGAAACTAAAGCAAAATTTGACTGAACACGGCAAAACTTAGCACCAGTGTGCCAACATAAGTGTGTAAGCAAAATTGATGACTTTCTTAAATCGATAGCGGTGTTGTTGGTGGTGGTGCGTGGAGTGATTTGTAAATGCGATAATAGCAATGAGATTTCGTAATAACAGGTCGGTACTTATTTACCTTTAAAATGAAGAACCGATTTTGTATTGAACGGTATAACAATTTTACTAATATATGGTTGTGTATTTGTAATTTCTTTCAATAGACATATTTGTGACGTAAGGAAACAACAGCTACTGCCGCCCTAGTGTTCTAACCATAAACGATAAGCGATGCGATGCAATTGTGTCATGCTATGGGTCAGCGGCGTCGCGGGAAACTAAAGCATAATTGACTGAACACGGCAAAACTTAGCTCCAATATGCCAACATAAGTGTGTAAGCAAAATTGATGGCTTTCTCAAATCGATTTGAAATTTCGATAATAGCGATGAGATTTGGTAATAATAGGTCGGTACTTTTTTGTTTAAAAAAAAAGAACGAATTATTTATTGAACGATATACAATTTTTAAATGTCAGTAAATCAATTACAGAATTGTTGTTCGTTAAAAAGTAAAGTTGAAATGTATATATTTGTGGATATAATAATTATACACGTTTTTCAAGTGCTGGTCCAACGATGTGACTGGTCTGGCGATAGTATTTGTCTAATGAAGATTACGGTGGAGGACTTGACTTCGGAGTAACGCCATTAATTATACTTTAAGGGTGTGGGATAGGAGCAATATAATCTAGATATTAAGCAAAATGAACGGTATAAAAATTTTAATGACATTAAATTATTTACAGAGTTGTTGTCTGTTGAAAAGTTAAGTTGAAATGTTTATATATGTGGATATAATAATACTCTTGTCCCTTGGTCCAGCGATAGTATGCGTCTTATGACGATAACGGTGGACTTGACCTCGTCCCCATGGCTGTTCTCAGTTCGTGGAGTGATTTTTCTTGTTAATTGCGATAATAGCAATGAGATTATGCAATAACTGGTCTGTATTCTTTTGCCGATAAAGAAAAATAGACCTGATTTTGTATTGAGCAACACATTTTTAATGTCATTAAATTATTCACAGAGTTGTTGCTTAATGTTCATGTATGTGGACATAATAAGTATACACGTTATTCAAGTGCTGGTCCAACGATGCGACTGGTCTAGCGATGGTATTCGTCTTATGAAGATTACGGTGGAGGACTTGACTTCGAAGTTACGCCATTAATTATACTTTAAGGGTGTGCGTTGGGAGCAATCTAATCACAGACAGAATTTATAATATCGAGACGTATGTCGCAATTTATTTCTGGTTGGGCTTAAATTCTTTTCAAACTTTCTACTTGCGAAGTTTCAATACACAAGTTATCTATTTTAATTGTCATTGCGTTTAGTTGAGACTGGAACCTAACTTCTTGCTGGGCCAAAGCTTAGCTAACAGCTTTCTGTATTAAAGCTTGCAGTTGGCTTGTGTCATTAATTACTTGGTTTTGTGCTTGACTATGGGCTCTGAGCTTGGCTAGTACAAAGGTCTGGACTCTGTACCTGACTCTTATTAGCTTAGACTGGAACCATACTTTTTGTTGATCCAAAGCTCGGGTAAAAGCTTTCTGGATTCCACTTGGGTTGCGTCTACGATTACTTGGTTGTATGCTTGACGAATGTTAGACACTGGGTTCTGTGCTTAGATAGTGCAAGTTTCTGGGCTCTGTACCTGACTATTATTAGTGAAGACTTCTTGCTGAGCCAAAGCTTGGCTAACAGCGTTCTGGGTTATGGCCTGCACTTGGGTTATGTCCATGTTAACTTTGTGTTTGTGTTTAAGTTAAATTTTGTTGTTTGTGCTTGGTTTAAGTTAAATTTTGATGTTTCGTTTGATTGTAAATTTGCCCAATTACACCATTTTTATAAATCTATTTATTCTCTTTAAAATGATTTGAAAAATATTTTTAAATAAACTTACATGATATTTGGGCTGGATAGGGTTTAAGAAAAGAAGAAAGTGTTGCCTACTGCGTTGAAGACTACAAAAAGTGCTTTGTATGCTGGACCCAGTTTGGACTAGAACTGACCGTTTTCATGGGATAATAACTTAAACTATCCAATAATCGAACCTGTCCTATTATTAAAATGGTTCGGATAGTAGGTAAAAGTAATTATTGTATAAGTTCACATATTGGATTAGTTCGGTTATTAGATAAGTCCAATTATTGTATTGGTTAATTTATTGTATTGGTTTGGATATTAGATAAGTTCAATTATTGCATTAGTTAATTAATTATTAAAGTGGTTCGGTTACTGGCTAAGTCCATTTATTATATAGGTCCTTATATTGGATTGGTTTGGATATTAGATAATTCCAATTATTGTATAGGGTCATACTTTGGATTGGTTCGGTTATTAGATAAGTCTCATTATTGTATATTGTGATTTATTAAATTGGTTCGGTTATTCGATAAGTCGACTTATTGTATAGCTTTATATATTGGATTTGTTCTGTTATTAGATAAGTATAATTATTGTATTGGTTAATTTATTGCATTGGTTTGGATATTGGATCAGTCCGACTATTGTATATGTTAATTTATTAAATTGGTTCTGTTATTAGCTAAGTCCACTTAATGTATATGCTCATATATTGGAGTGGTTCGGTTATTAGATAAGTCCAATTAATGTTTTAGTCAATTTATTGCATTGGTTTGGATATTAGATAAGTCCAATTATTATGCCTGTTAATTTATTAAATTGGTTCGGTTATTGGCTAAGTACATTTATTATAAAGGTTCATATATTGGATTGGATTGGATATTAGATAAGTCCAAATATTGTATAGGGTTATATTTTGTATTGGTTCGTTTATTAGATAAGTCCCATTATTGTATATTGTAACTTATTACATTGGTTCGGTTATTGGATAAGTCTACTTATTGTAAAGCTTTATATATTGGATTGGTTCGGTTATTAGATAAATCTTATTATTGTATTAGTTAATTTATTGCATTGGTTTGGATATTAGATAAGTCCCACTATTGTATTTGTTAATTTATTAAATTGGTTCTGTTATTAGCTAAGTATACTTAATTTATATGCTCATAAATTGGATTGGTTCGGTTATTAGATAAGTTCAATTATTGTTTTGTTAAATTTATTGCATTGGTGTGGATATAAGATAAGTCCACTTATTGTAATTGGTAATTTATTAAACTGGTTCGGTTATTGGCTAAGTACATTTATTGTATAGGTTCATATATTGGATTGGATTGGATATTAGATAGGTCTAAATATTGTATAGGTTTATATTTTGGATTAGTTCGGTTATTAGATAAGTCCCATTATTGTATATTGTAATTTATTAAATTGGTTCGGTTATTGGATAAATCTACTTATTGTATAGCTTTATATATTGTATTGGTTCGGTTATTAGATAAGTCTTATTATTGTGTTGGTTAATTTATTGCATTGATTTGGATATAAGATAAGTCCCACTATTGTATATGTTAATTTATTAAATTGGTTCTGTTATTAGCTAATTAAACTTAATATATATGCCTTTAAATTGGATTGGTTCGGTTATTAGATAAGTCCAATTATTGTTTTGGTCAAATTATTGCTTTGGTTTGGATATTAGATAAGTCCAATTATTATGTATATTAATTTATTAAATTGGTTCGGTTATTGGCTAAGTACATTTATTGTATAGGTTCATATATTTGATTGGTTTGGATATTAGATAAGTCCAAATATTGTATAGGGTTATATTTTGGAGTGGTTCGGTTATTAGATAAGTCCCATTATTGTATATTGTAATTTATTAAATTGGTTCGGTTATTGGATAAGTCTACTTATTGTATAGCTTTATATATTGGATTGGTTCGGTTATTAGATAAGTCTAATTATTGTATTGGTTTGTAATTTATTGCATTGGTTTGGATATTTAATATGTTCTACTTTGTATATGTTAATTTATTAAATTGGTTCTGTTATTAGCTAAGTCCACTTAATATATATGCTAATAAATTGGATTGGTTCGGTTATTAGATAAGTCCAATTATTGCTTTAGTCAATTTATTGCATTGGTTTGGATATTAGATAAGTCGATTTATTGTAATTGTTAATTAAATAAATAGGTTCGGTTATTGGCTAACTACATTTATTGTAAAGATAAGTCCAAATATTGTATAGGGTTATATTTTGTATTGATTCGGTTATTAGATAAGTCCCATTATTGTATATTGTAATTTATTATAATGGCTCGGTTATTGGATGAGTCTACTTATTGTATAGCTTTATATATTGTATTGGTTGGGTTATTAGTTAAGTCTAATTATTGTGTTGGTTAATTTATTGCATTGCTTTGGATATTAGATAAGTCCCACTACTGTGTATGTTTATTTATTAAATTGGTTCTGTTATTAGCTAAGTATACTTTATATATATGCCTATAAATTGGATTGGTTCGGTTATTAGATAAGTTCAATTATTGTTTTGGTCAATTTATTGCATTGGTTTGGATATTAGATAAGTCCACGTATTATGTATGTTAATTTATTAAATTGGTTCGGTTATTGGCTAAGTACATTAATTGTATAGGTTCATATATTGGATTGGTTTGGATATTAGATAAGTCCTATTATTGTATAGGGTTATATTTTGGAGTGGTTCGGTTATTAGATAAGTCCCATTATTGTATATTGTAATTTATTAAATTGGTTCGGTTATTGGATAAGTCTACTTATTGTATAGCTCTATATATTGGATTGGTTCTGTAATTAAATAAGTCTAGTTATTGTATTGGTTAATTTATTGCATTGGTTTGTATATTTAATAAGTTCTACTATTGTATATGTTACTTTATTAAATTGGTTCTGTTATTAGCTAAGTCCACTTAATATATATGCTTATAAAGTGGATTGGTTCGGTTATTAGATAAGTCCAAATATTGTTTTAGTCAATTTATTGCATTGGTTTGGATATTAGATAAGTCGATTTATTGTAATTGTTAATTTAATAAATAGGTTCGGTTATTGGCTAACTACATAGATTGTAAAGGATAATATATTGGATTGGTTTGGATATTAGATAATTCCAAATATTGTATAGGGTTATATTTTTTATTGGTTCGGTTATTAGATAAGTCCCATTATTGTATATTGTAATTTATTATATTGGTTCGGTTATTGGATAAGTCTACTTATTGTATAGATTTATATATTGTATTGGTTCGGTTATTAGATAAGTCTATATATTGTGTTGGTTAATTTATTGCATTGATTTGGATATTAGATAAGTCCCACTATTGTGAGTGTTAATTTATTAAATTGGTTCTGTTATTAGCTAAGTCCAATTAATATATATGCTTATAAGTTGGATTGTTTCGGTTATTAGATAAGTCCAACTATTGTTTTAGTCAATTTATTGCATTGGTTTGGATATTAGATAAGTCGATTTATTGTAATTGCTAATTTAATAAATAGGATCGGTTATTGGCTAACTACATTTAGTGTAAAGGATCATATATTGGATTGGTTTGGATATTAGATAAGTCCAAATATTGTATAGGGTTATATTTTGTATTGGTTCGGTTATTAGATAAGTCCCATAATTGTATATTGTAATTTATTAAATTGGTTCGGTTATTGGATAAGTCTGCTTATTGTATAGCTTTATATATTGTATTGGTTCGGTTATAAGATAAGTCTAATTATTGTGTTAGTTAATTTATTGCATTGATATGGATATTAGATAAGTCCCACTATTGTATATGTTAATTTATTAAATTGGTGCTGTTATTAGCTAAGTATACTTAATGTGTATGCCTATAAATTGGATTGGTTCGGTTATTAGATAAGTCCAATTATTGTTTTGGTCAATTTATTGCATTGGTTTGGATAGTTGATAAGTCCAATTATTATGTATGTTAATTTATTAAATTGGTTCGGTTATTGGCCAAGTACATTTATTGTATAGGTTCATATATTGGATTGGTTTGGATATTAGATAAGTCCAATTATTGTATTGGGTTATATTTTGGAGTGGTTCGGTTATTAGATAATTCCCATTATTGTATATTGTAATATATTATATTGGTTCGGTTATTGGATAACTCTACTTATTGTATAGCTTTATATATTGAATTAGTTCGGTTATTAGATAAGTCTAATTATTGCATTGGTTAATTTATTGCACTGGGTTGGATATTTAATAAGTTCTACTATTGTATATGTTAATTTATTAAATTGGTTCTGTTATTAGCTAAGTATACTTAATATATATGCCTATAAATTCGATTGGTTCGTTTCTTAGATAAGTCCAATTATTGTTTTGGTCAATTTATTGCATTGGTTTGGATATTAGATAAGTCCAATTATTATGTATGTTAATTTATTAAATTGGTTCGGTTATTGGCTAAGTACATTTATTGTATAGGTTCATATATTGGATTGGTTTGGATATTAGATAAGTCCAATTATTGTATATGGTTATATTTTGGAGTGGTTCGGTTATTAGATAAGTCCCATTATTTTATATTGTAATTTATTAAATTGGTTCGGTTATTGGATAAGTCTATTTTTTGTATAGCATTATATATTGGATTGGTTTGGTTATTAGATAAGTCTAATTATTGTATTGGTTAATTTATTGCATTGGTTTATATATTTAATAAGTTCTACTATTGTATATGTTAATTTATTAAATTGGTTCTGTTATTAGCTAAGTCCACTTAATATATATAATTATAAATTGGATTAGTTCGGTTATTAGATAAGTCCAATTATTGGTTTAGTCAATTTATTGCATTGGTTTGGATATTAGATAAGTCGATTTATTGTAATGGTTAATTTAATAAATTGGTTCGGTTATTGGCTAACTACATTATTGTAAAGGATCATATATTGGATTGGTTTGGATTATAGATAAGTCCAAATATTGCGTAGGGTTATATTTTGTATTGGTTCGGTTATTAGATAAGTCCCATTATTGTATATTGTAATTTATTATATTGGTTCGGTTATTGGATAAGTCTGCTTATTGTATAACCTTATATATTGCATTGGTTTGGTTATTAGATAAGTCTAATTATTGTCTTGGTTAATTTATTGCATTGATTTGGATATTAGATAAGTCCCACTATTGTGTAAGTTAATTTATTAAATTGGTTCTGTTATTAGCTAAGTATACTTAATATATATGCCTATAAATTGGATTGGTTCGGTTATTAGATAAGTCTAATTATTGTTTTGGTCAATTTATTGCATTGGTTTGGATATTAGATAAGTCCAATTATTATGTATGTTAATCTATTAAATTGGTTCGGTTATTGGCTAAGTTTGGATATTAGATAAGTCCAAATATTGTATTGGGTTATTTTATGGATTTGTAATATAGTATATTATTGTATATTGTAATTTAGTATATTGGTTCGGATATTGGATAAGTCTACTTATTGTATAACTTTATATATTGGATTGGTTCGGTTATTAGATAAGTCTAATTATTGTATTGGTTAATTTATTGTACTGGGTTGGATATTAGATAAGTCCCACTATTGTATATGTTAATATATTAAATTGGTTCTGTTATTAGCTAAGTATGCTTAATATATATGCCTATAAATTGGATTGGTTCGGTTATTAGATAAGTCCAATTATTGTTTTGGTCAATTTATTGCATTGGTTTGGATATTACATAAGTCTAATTATTATGTATGTTATTTTATTAAATTGGTTCGATTATTGGCTAAGTACATTTATTGTATAGGTTCATATATTTGATTGGTTTAGATATTAGATAAGTCCAGTTATTGTATAGGGTTATATTTTGGAGTGGTTCGGTTATTAGATAAGTCCCATTATTGTATATTGTTATTTATTAAATTGCTTCGGTTATTGGAAAAGTCTACTTATTGTATAGCTTTATATATTGGATTGGTTCGGTTATTAGATAAGTCTAATTATTGTATTGGTTAATTTATTGCATTGGTTTGGATATTTAATAAGTTCTACTACTGTATATGTTAATTTATTAAATTGGTTCTGTTATTAGCTAAGTCCACTTAATATATATGCTTATAAATTGGTTTGGTTCGGTTATTAGATAAGTCCAATTATTGTTTTGGTCAATTTATTGGATTGGTTTGGATATTAGATAACTCGATTTATTGTTATTGTTAATTTAATAAATAGGTTCGGTTATTGGCTAACTACATATATTGTAAAGGATCATATATTTAATTGGTTTGGATATTAGATAAGTCCAAATATTGTATAGGGTTATTTTTTGTATTTGTTCGGTTATTAGATAAGTCCCATTATTGTATATTGTAATATATTATATTGGTTCGGTTATTGGATAAGTCTACTTATTGTATAGCTTTATATATTGGATTGGTTCGGTTATTAGATAAGTCTAATTATTGTATTGGTTAATTTATTGCACTGGGTTGGATATTAGATAAGACCCACTATTGTATATGTTAATTTATTAAATTAGTTCTGTTATTAGCTAAGTATACTTAATATATATGCTTATAAATTGGATTGGTTCGGTTCTTAGGTAAGTCCAATTATTGTTTTGGTCAATTTATTGCATTGGTTTGGATATTAGATAAGTCTAATTATTATGTATGTTAATTTATTAAATTGGTTCGATTATTGGCTTAGTACATTTATTGTATAGGTTCATATATTGGATTGGTTTGGATATTAGATAAGTCCAATTATTGTATAGGGTTATATTTTGGAGTGATTCGATTATTAGATAAGTCCCATTATCGTATATTGTACTTTATTTAATTGGTTCGGTTATTGGATAAGTCTACTTATTGTATAGCTTTATATATTGGATTGGTTCGGTTATTAGATAAGTCTAATTATTGTATTGGTTAATTTATTGCATTGGTTTGGATATTTAATAAGTTCTACTATTGTTTATGTTAATTTATTAAATTGGTTCTGTAATTAGCTAAGTCCACTTAATATATATGATTATAAATTGGATTTGTTCGGTTATTAGATAAGTCCAATTATTGTTCTAGTCAATTTATTGCAATGGTTTGGATATAAGATAAGTCGATTTATTGTAATTGTTAATTTAATAAATAGGTTCGGTTATTGGCTAACTACATTTACTGTAAAGGATCATATATTGGATTGGTTTGGATATTAGATAAGTCCAAATATTGTGTAGGGCTATATTTTGTATTGGTTCGGTTATTAGATAATTCCCATTATTGTATATTGTAATTTATTATATTGGTTCGGTTATTGGATAAGTCTACTTATTGTAGAGCCTTATATATTGTATTGGTTTGGTTATTAGATTAGTCTAATTATTGTGTTGGTTAATTTATTGCATTGATTTGGATATTAGATAAGTCCCACTATTGTGTAAGTTAATTTATTAAATTGGTTCTGTTATTAGCTAAGTATACTTAACATATATGCCTATAAATTGGATTGGTTCGGTTATTAGATAAGTTCAATTATTGTTTTGGTCAATTTATTGCATTGGTTTGGATATTAGATAAGTCCAATTATTATGTATGTTAATTTATTAAATTGGTTCGGTTATTGGCTAAGTACATTTATTGTATAGGATCATATATTTGATTGGTTTGGATATTAGATAAGTCCAAATATTGTATAGGGTTATTTTTTGTATTTGTTCGGTTATTAGATAAGAACCATTATTGTATATTGTAATTTAGTATATTGGTTCGGTTATTGGATAAGTCTACTTATTGTATAACTTTATATATTGGATTGGTTCGGTTATTAGATAAGTCTAATTATTGTATTGGTTAATTTATTGCACTGGGTTGGATATTAGATAAGTCCCACTATTGTATATGTTAATATATTAAATTGGTTCTGTTATTAGCTAAGTATACTTAATATATATGTTTATAAATTGGATTGGTTCGGTTCTTAGATAAGTGCAATTATTGTTTTGGTCAATTTATTGCATTGGTTTGGATATTACATAAGTCTAATTATTATGTATGTTATTTTATTAAATTGGTTCGATTATTGGCTAAGTACATTTATTGTATAGGTTCATATATTTGATTGGTTTAGATAGTAGATAAGTCCAGTTATTGTATAGGGTTATATTTTGGAGTGGTTCGGTTATTAGATAAGTCCCATTATTGTATATTGTAATTTATTAAATTGGTTCGGTTATTGGATAAGTCTACTTTTTGTATAGCTTTATATATTGTATTGCTTCGGTTATTAGATAAGTCTAATTATTGTATTGGTTAATTTATTGCATTGGTTTGGATATTTAATAAGTTCTACTATTGTATATGTTAATTTATTAAATTGGTTCTGTTATTAGCTAAGTCCACTTAATATATATGCTTATAAATTGGATTAGTTCGGTTATTAGATATGTCCAATTATTGTTTTAGTCAATTTATTGCATTGGTATGGATATTAGATAAGTCGATTTATTGTAATTGTTAATTTAATAAATAGGTTCGTTTATTGGCTAACTACAATTATTGTAAAGGATCATATATTGGATTGGTTTGGATATTAGATAAGTCCAAATATTGTGTAGGGTTATATTTTGTATTGGTTCGGTTATTAGATAAGTCCCATTATTGTATATTGTAATTTATTATTTTGGTCGGTTATTGGATAAGTCTACTTATTGTATAGCCTTATATATTGTATTGGTTTGGTTATTAGATAAATCTAATTATTGTGTTGCTTAATTTATTGCATTGATTTGGATATTAGATAAGTCCCACTATTGTATAAGTTAATTTATTAAATTGGTTCTGTAATTAGCTAAGTATACTTAATATATATGCCTATAAATTGGATTGGTTCGGTTATTAGATAAGTCCAATTATTGTTTTGGTCAATTTATTGCATTGGTTTGGATATTAGATAAGTCCAATTATTATGTATGTTAATTTATTAAATTGGTTCGGTTATTGGCTAAGTACATTTATTGTATAGGTT